>NC_141688.1:73983262-73990762 GCF_964263255.1 Lissotriton vulgaris | reverse complement strand
GGCAGCGCCAGCAGGGCTCCGAAGATGGTTTCAGCGAGGTCGGGCCGCGGCAGCGCCAGCAGGGCTCCGAAGATGGCTTCAGCGAGGTCGGGCCACAGCAACGCCAGCAGGGCTCCGAAGATGGTTTCAGCGAGGTCGGGCCGCGCCAGCGCCAGCAGGGCTCCAAAGATGGTTACAGGGTTCGAAGTAGGCGAGTTCTTCTCAGGGTCTCTCGACTCCAAGATACAACTGCTGACCCATTCCAGAGCTGCCCCAGATATAGGTCTGGAGTCCTTTGATGTCCGGACCCTTGCACCGGGGGGTCAGACGGGCCGGGATGAGAGTGTCCAGACACCCAGCAGGAGGGTGGAGCCAGTGCCCAGGGAGGCCGGAGGGCGATCGAAACCAGGCGTCCGGGGACGGCTGGAGGGCCATCGAAACTCCCCTCCTCCTTGATCTGTCAAGTGGCCGTTTTACCCCCTGGTCGGATCTTGGTGCCTCGATGTCGGTGCTTTGTTGGGGCCGCGTCAGAGGTCGGGCCGAGGCCACGGGGCCCGGATGGGGAAGGCCCAAGATGGAGTCGGGGCCTGAGAGGGTGGCCCGGGATAGGGGTCGGACCAGCAGCGTGAGGCGAGTAGGGGTCGCCATGTTCTGGTGGGGGAGAGCTGGGGGTCGCCTTGAGTGGCGGCTCTCGTGAAGGTTGGAGGGGGTATCTCCAGACCGAAGGACAGGGGTCGATGTCAACCAGGGCCCGCCATGCGGAAAGAGTGGGACCACGACACGAGGCCGGTTCCAAAACACGTTCCCCCCAGCAGAAGGCAGGGAGAGTCACCCATCTTTTTGAGGGTTCTCCTCGCCGAGGCGGAAGAAGCGGGACAGGCCGTCAGCGTTGGCGTGGTCGCTTCCGGGGTGATGCTCCACAGTGAAGTCCATCCCTTGTAGGGAGATGGACCAACGTAGCAACATCGGGTTTTACCCTCGCATCTGCATCAACCACCGCAGGGGGTGGAGGTCGTTTGCACCCGGAAATGGGTGCCGAAGAGATAGGGTCGGAGTTTCTTGAGGGCCCACACCACGGCGAAGGCCTCACGTTCAATGGTGCTCCAGCATTGCTCTCGGGCCAGCAGACGTCGGCTGATTAAGGCCACCGGCTGATCAATTCCTTTGGCGTTGATTTGGGACAGGACTGCCCCGACACCGTGCTCGGAGGCATCGGTTGGTACTACGAATTCCCGGCTGTAATCAGGGGCTTGGAGCACGGGGCGGTACACATCGCTGTCTTTAGGATCTCAAAGGCGGCCTGACACTCGAGTGTCTAGTGTACCTTCTGTGGCTGCTTCTTGGAAGTGAGTTCAGTGAGGGGGCCCACAATGCTGCCATAATTCTTCACAAAGCGCCGGTAATACCCAGTGAGCCCCAGGAAGGCTCGGACCGCTGTCTGGGTGACCGGGGGCTCCCAGGCCAAGATGGCGTCGATCTTGGGTTGGAGGGGGGCCATCTGGCCGCTCCCCACTTGGTGTCCCAGATAGGTCACGGAACCTTGGCCGATCTGGCATTTGCTTGCTTTTATGGTCAATCCGGCCCAGCGGAGGGCCACCAAGACCTCCCGGAGGTGCTGGAGGTGTTCAGCCCAGTGGAGGCTGTACACCACGATATCGTCCAGATATGCGGCGCTGAACTCTTCTAGCCCCGCCAGCACCTTATTCACCAGTCTCTGGAACGTTGCGGGGCGTTTTTCATCCCGAAGGGCATCACCCTGAAGTGGTAGTGGCCATCGGGGGTTGGGAAAGCGGAGCGCTCTTGGGCTCCTGGTGCGAGTCCGATCTGCCAGTAGCCGGAGGTTAGGTCGAATGTGCTCAGGTAGCGGGCCACCCCCAGGCGGTCGATCAGTTCATCAGCCAGAGGAATGGGGTGGGCGTTGGTCCGGGTGACTGCGTTCAATCCCCGGTAGTCAACACAAAACCTTAGTTCGGGAGAAGCGCCAGGGGCGGCGGCTTTGGGGACCCGGACGACAGGGATGGCCCACGGACTGTCAGAGGGTTCGACCACCCCCAGAGCCAGCATCTTGGAGATTTCTGATTGAATGCAGGTCCGAACTCGATCGGGAACTCGGTAGGCCCGGTGTCGCACAGGCGGGCTGTCCTCGGTGTCGGCATCGTGGACGCACCACGGGGTGACTCTGGGGGTGAGAGAAAACAAGTCTGCAAATTGTCCCAACAGCTTTTGGCAGTCTCAGCGTTGTTCTGGGGTCAGGGCGGAGGAGAGGTTGACTCCCTCCACGGAGCCGTCTTTCTCGGAGGCGTTCAGGAGGTCCGGTAGGGGCTCGGAGTCGTCTTCGGCCCCGCTGTCTGTAGCCAACAGGAGGCTAAGTTCCCTCCGGACAAAGTGAGGTTTGAGCCTGTTGGCGTGGAGGACACGGAGGGGGTTCCTGGGGGACTCCATGTCCACCAGGTAGGTGACAGGGCTCTTGCGCTCCACCACTTTGAAGGGCCCAGTCCACTTGTCCTGGAGGGCACATGGTTCGACCGGGGACATGACCCAGACCTGTTGGCCCAGCTCGAACTGGATGGAAGAGGCGTTTTGATCATACCAGCGTTTCATCTCTTCTTGGCTGGCCTAGAGGTTGTTTTTGGCAAGTTCCCGGAACCGCAGAGTCTGGTTTCGGAGGGTCAGGAGGTACCGGTATACGTCGCGGGGAGTATCTTGGGCGGCCACCTCCCAGCCTTCTTTGACCAGGCTTAGGGGACCCCAGACGGGGTGCCCGTACAATAGTTCGAAGGGGCTGAACCCCAGGGACTTCTGAGGGACCCCCCAATAGGCGAAGAGGAGGCAGGGCAGCAACACGCCCCACTGGCGTCGTAAGGGCTCTTCCAGGCCCATGTTCATCCCCTTGAGGGTTCGATTGAAACGTTCCATCAGTCCGTTCCCTTGGGGGTGGTAGTGGGTCGTAAATTTGTACGTAACCCCGCATTGTTGCCACAGGGACTTCATGTAGCGGGAAATGAAGTTCGTCCCCCGGTCACTGACGACCTCTCGGGGGAAGCCCACCTGGGAGAAGATCCCCATCAGCACCCGGCCCACCACTGGAGCCGTCACGGTCAGGAGAGGGATGGCTTCGGGATAACGGGTGGCATGGTCCACCAGGACGAGAATGAAACGGTGACCTTGAGATGTTCGGGGCTCCAGGGGTCCCACGATGTCGATCCCCACCTGCTCGAAGGGGGTGTTGACGACTGGGAATGGTTGCAGGGGGACCTTGTGCTTCCCGCCGCTCTTCCCGCTGGCTTGGCAGGTGGGGCAAGTCCGGCAGTGATTGCTTACATCCTTCCTCATCTTGGGCCAGTAGAAATGGGTCACCAGGCGGCTGCACGTCTTGTCCTGCTCCAGGTGCCCGGCAAGGGGCACATCGTGTGCCAGATTCAGGAGGAAGTCTCTGAACCGGAGGGGGATCACCAGTACCCGGCTGGCCCCCAGCTCGGCAATCTTTTGTTCACTGTAGAGGAGATCGTTGTCCCAATAGACCAAGTGGGACCCCGAGGGGTCTCCGGTGGTTTGAGCTGCGGCTTGCTGTCGGATCCCCTTGAGGGAAAGACACGTTTTCTGTTCTTGACGGAACTGCTCTCGTGTGGGGCCACCTTCTTGTTGCCATTGGGCCAGTTCCGGGAGGTCGCTGAGCGGGGCAATTTCTTCACGGTTGGGCCCAGTGGACTGGGCTCAGGGTCGGCGTCTTCGGAGACGGCGGGCGGCAGAGGCTCGGGCCACTTTGGTTCTTCGGTTGGGGTGGTGGCTCGGGCTGCCATGGATCGGGTTGTCGCACAGACCCACTCAGGGAGGACTAGCATCCCCAGATGCTCTCTCCGCTAGACGTCGGCCCAAGGGGAACTCTCCAGGTCGTTCCCGAGGAGTCAGTCTACAGGGGCATTGTCCCGGACGGTCACTTTCAGCATGCCCGACACTCCCCCCCCACTCAAAGGGGATTCGAGCCATCTGGCACAGGCTCTCTGAATTGTCCGCGGACCGCACTGGGCACAGTACATTGGGCAGGATTTGGTCAGAGGTCACCAGGTGGCAACGGACGGCTGTCACGCTGGCTCCCGTGTCGCGCAGGGCTTCGGCCCGGTGTCCATTAATGGTGACCCACTGGCTGTACTTCTGAGTGTTGGCCGGGATTGGGGGCCGGGGGACCAGGTCTCTTTCGCCCAGACATACCAGGGACATGGCGGTGGGCTCCTACTCGGTCTGGTCTTGGTCATAGTCCTCTTCTTCGCCCCTCTCCTCTCCCGGGGAGGCGGTGGCGATCTGGCGGTTTGGTGGACCGGTGGTGCTGGATCGCTGGTTCATTGGGCAGTGGGGTCATTGGCATAGTGACCGGGTCGCTGGCATTTGTGGCAGATAACGTTCGAGCGGGGGGGCCCCTCTTCTGGCCAGGGAGGGCGCAGTGTTGGTCAGGGGAGGCACTGCGGGGGCGTCCCTGTTCCGGTTTTGGCCTCCTCCGCCGCCCCGCGGACGGTGGGGCCCCTGGGGAGCTCGGCCGTGGTCTCCCATCAAGTTCCGGGAGACCCGGGTGCTCTCCCATCGATCGGCTTCGACAGCGAGTTTACGTGGCTCGGTCAGTTTGCTGTCGAGGAGATGCTGCCTGAGTTCGACAAAACAGTTGTTGGAGAGGTGCTCCCATACAATGAGTTTGAACAGCTGCTCGTAGGTGGTGACTTGGCTGCCTTTGATCCACCCCTCTAAGGCTCTACTATAGAAGTTCACATACTCCACCCAGGTAGTACCGGGGATTCTCTTACAGTCTCGGAATCGCTGCCGGTACATCTCGGGGGTGAGTCCATAGCGAATAAGGAGGGCGGCTTTCATGTGTTCGTAAGAGGTCATCTCAGCGTCTGGGAGCTGTAGCAGGGCATCTCTCCCCTCGTTGACGAACTTTCCCCACAAGCCGGCACCCCAGTCTTTTTGCGGCACCCGGTGCGAGGTCATGGCTACCTCGTAGGCCTTAAACCATTATTGGATGTCATAGTTTTTATAGTATTCTCTGATGCCATCTTTGGGGATGTGGACCTTGGTGTCCGCAGGAGGAGGTGGGCTCCGGTTCCCGGAGGCGCTGGCCTCCCCGTTTTTGGCCTTGATCTCAAGTTCTTTTAAACCACGCTCGTGCTCGTACGTGAGCTTCTTCTCCTCCAAGTTCCTCTGCCTTCGTTTCTCCTCCAGGTCCCCTTGCAGCCGTAGTTGCTCAAGGGCCATCTTTTTCTCAGCCAGCTGTAGTTCTCCATCCAGACTGAGTCGGGCCAGCTCCAATTCGTGGAGCCGGCTCTTTTCTCGCTCTCAGGCGTCTTCGTGGGAGAGGCCCGTGTTTGCTTTGGTATTTCTTTCCTCTGCTGTGGTTGTGATGGTTTCTTGGTACCTCTCTGAGATCGTGATATCTTCGTTCTGGGGTGGCATCGCTCCTGTCTCTACCCATGTTTGCAGGGCCTGCTTGAAATCGTCCTTGGTGCTTAGTCCAGTGGTAGCGATGCCCAGGTCCTTGCAGAATTGTTTCAATTATTTGTGGTTATAGTCTTCCAACCGTTCCTTCTGGAACTCTGCGGTCGGTCTGGTTTCCTTGGTAGTCATGGTCGTAGTGTGTTTCTGTCAGTAGTGGGTGAGTCACTCTCTGTACCATTTGCGTCGGCTCGGATCGCACCGCCTGCCACCAATGTTAGAAAGGCGATCTTAGGGGGGAGGCAGAGGCTGTCTGGCCGACCACCCCGAGACCCACCTCTCCTTCTGGAACTGTCGAGAGGCTTCCTGGCGAGGTTACTCTCCTAGGATCGTACAGGCGAGCAACCACACCACTACAGATGAACACCACACAAGGATAGATTCTTAACGTCTTTATCAGCAATCAAGGCAGGTTATCTCAGCAATATATGTACCAATGGATTGGGGGATCCTTAAGGTCTTAGTAACTGCGGGAAGGGGGTAGCGGGACAGTCTTGGTACCAGCCTGGTACAGGCACACCCTACCTTCAGTTCTCAATCCTCGAGCTGGGGGGTTCCTCAGGGTCGGGCCGGGGTAGCGCCAGCAGGGCTCCGAAGATGGTTCAGCGAGGTTGGGCCGCGGCAGTGCCAGCAGGGCTCCCAAGGTGGTTTCAGCGAGGTCGGTCCGCGGCAGCGCCAGCAGGGCTCCGAAGATGGTTTCAGCGAGGTCGGGCCGCGGCAGCGCCAGCAGGGCTCCGAAGATGGTTTCAGCGAGGTCGTGCCGCGGCAGCAGGGCTCCGAAGATGGTTTCAGCGAGGTCGGCCGCGGCAGCGCCAGCAGGGCTCCAAAGATGGTTACAGGGTTTGAAGTAGGCGAGTTCTTCTCAGAGTCTCTCGACTCCAGGATACAACTGCTGACCCATTCCAGAGCTGCCCCAGATATAGGTCTGGAGTCCTTTGATGTCCGGACCCTCGCACCTGGGGTCGGAGGGGCCGGGATGAGAGTGTCCAGACACCAAGCAGGAGGGTGGAGCCAGCGCCCAGGGAGGCCGGAGGGCGATCGAAACAAGGCGCCCGGGGACGGCTGGAGGGCCATCGAAACTCCCCTCCTCCTTGATCCGTCAAGTGGCCGTTTTACCCCCTGGTCGGATCTTGGTGCCTCGATGTCGGTGCTTTGTTGGGGCCGCGGCCAAGGTCGGGCCGAGGCCACGGGGCCAGGACGGGGAAGGCCCAAGATGGAGTCGGGGCCTGAGAGGGTGGCCCGGGATAGGGGTCGGACCAGCAGCGTGAGGAGAGTAGGGGTCGCCATGTTCTGGTGGGGGAGAGCCGGGGGTCGCCTTGAGTGGCGGCTCTCGTGAAGGTTGGAGGGGGTATCTCCAGACCGAAGGACAGGAGTCGATGTCGTCCAGGGCCCGCCATGCGGGAGGAGTGGGACCACACCACGAGGCCGGTTCCAACATATATATACATATATATATACATATATATATATATATATATATATATATATATATATATACATATATATATATATATATATATATATATATATTCAAAAAGGTTCCCCTTGAGAAAGGATTCCACAAGCAAAGTTCTTAACTCCTATTATTTGGACTCCATCGGCTGGTAACGCAGCGCGCCCATTGCTTCATTCAAATTATTGCACCAACACCAGATGCGTTTCTGGAACTCCTGTCCCCTTTATCAATGGTTGTGTGTTGTGTGCCAAAGTTCGTTCTGTTCCATTGCACATAAATAACTCATTAAGTCCTGCCCAGTGGGCGTGGCTCCTGGCCTCTTGGGACATGTAGTGCATGGAAATTTCGACTTCTAGTGAGTTAGTAGAACCTTAGCATAATGATACAATTTTACTCTCCAGTGGGTTGAAGTACTAGTACGTCTCAGCCCTTCACCTTGCTTTGTGCTGAAGTCCCGGATTATTTACATCCATTTCGCGCTCTCTCCTCCTGGAGCAGCGCTGGTCTGCCATTGAGGCAGCGGGATCCTATCGCGGCCGAGCAAAGCCGCTTCACATAAATTCAAAAAGGTTGCCCTTGAGAAA
>NC_141688.1:73703262-73978262 GCF_964263255.1 Lissotriton vulgaris | reverse complement strand
AATGTGTATTGGTGTGTCACTGGTTTCAAACATGATATATAATATTTTATAATGTGTGTTGAAAGGTTATGCTACTGTATGATGAGGTGTATCAGCTTGTCACATGGATGATGTCATCAGTGATGTCATTTGAGATGTCATCACTGATGTCATCTGTGATGTCACTGACCATGTCATGAATGATGTAATATGTGACATTATCAACAGTGGATTTCGAGCGCGCGAGTTATAGTTAATACAACTAACTATAACGGGGGAATTTCAATGGTTTTATACGAGTGAAATGTCCAGCTAACTATAACACCCCTGAAATCTATGGTTTTTTCAGTGAATTTTCAAGGTTTTTAAAATGCTAATTCCTAACTATAACTTGTCTGAAACGTATGGTTTTTTCAGTGAATTTTTAAGGTTTTTTAAATGCTAATTCCTAACTATAACGTGTCTGAAACCTATAGTTTTTTCAGTGAATTGCAAAGATTTTTTAAATGCTAATTCCGAACTATAACGTTTCCGAAACCTATGCTTTTTTCAGTGAACTTCTAAGGTTTTTTTAAATGCTAATTCATAACTATAATATATGCAAAACCTGTTTTCTTTGTGAATTTCAAAGATTTTTAAAATAATTTTAAAATGGATTTATTGTTTTTTTGTATATTCTCTAACTCCATTTTTTAATTCTTTTTTATTTTTAGATGTTATTTTTTAAAAGTACATGAAACATTTTTTTTATATTTTTTTTTTACATACATTTTGTTTTTCCATTATTATATATTGTTCAGAATATACTTAAATTATTTGTATTCTTTTTATTTGGAGTTGTGCACCCTACGAACACCCTGCTTGTTTACTGCGCAAAACATGTCTGCCATTTTGGGGTCGCTGTCTAGGATCCACGTAGGGTGTTTGACGGGTACGACTTTTTCAACGTGGTTGCTATGCGACTTGAGCGTGAAGCTTGGCGCATATGCGAGATGTACACATTACGCGACGTGACATCCGCGGTTTCTTTAATGTTGGAAAACTTATTTATATATATCTTTAATATAAATATTAAGACAAGAGATTATCGGAGGTATTGTAAAAATAATATTCTTCAACTTTCTTAATAAGTACATCAATTTTTAATGCAATTTCGCAAAGTCGCTCTGGACGCGAGCACTATGCAAGCAGGCTGCGTGCTGAGTGTGTGCATCCTACGTGCACCCCATGTGATTTCAAAAACAGAGATTTGATTGGTTCATTACACTTCCTAATGAAACCATTGAAGGACCCCATCCATTTTAATCACTATTATTAGAACTTTTCTTAGGGAAAGACCTCCTGAGAAGATTTGCTGTTCTTTCTTTTTTCGGAGAAGAGATTCATTTAAAGATACAATGGCTGCTAATCCACCATCATCCTCTGATTCAGAGAACTCATGAGAGCAAGAATTTGTTCCTGAACCTCCACCAGAGGAAAAATATAGCAGCATTGTCTGGGAAAATGTCACCTTTCCACCAGGCTTAAAAAAGGTCAATGCAACAAAAGTTACTTGCCGTATATGCAAGGAAGTGCTTTCAAGGGGAGTTCCCCAACAAAAAGTACTCGTGCGGAACTGCAAGTATGCGGAAGCACTTGCAATCTAAGCATCCGCTCAACTTTGCAAGGGAGGAATTAAGGAGATTGAGAAAAGCTCCTCCTGCTTCATCAGAAGGCCAGAGTAGGAGTGGAACAACACTATCAACCTCTACTGCACACCCTGATATTCGTCCCCAATTAGGGAAACTTAGAATAAACTGTGTAAAATGTGGATGGCTGATAGCATATGGAGAGCAGTCGGTGGATCTGGTGTGTCAAGCTGTTGAGAACCACCATAGTTCTCTTTTCCCAGTTCTCATATTTTCTCGTTTTGAAAAAACAAAAAAAATACAAAATCGTTAAAAAAGGATGTCCGTGTCATGTGGAGATTGTTTTTTGCAAGTAAGGACACCTTTCTGCACAAAAACAATCAGTAAAGGCATTTTCCTCCTTCAATATATGCTGTGCATTGCAGCATATATTGAAAGTGAAAAAATGAGAAGTGAAAACAATTTTCCTCGTTGTGCTTTGCTACACCAATAGGAGGATGGTGTAGCATTCACAAACATGTCCAGATTTATGATTTCTGATAAATCTGGAGAGGAGTCTTGTTCTAGGAGTGTTCTGTGCAAACATGCACAGCAAAACCTATAGAACACCTTTTCAACGCAAAGTACTGTGTATGATGAGATTATATTTACATGGGAAAAAAAAGGTATACAGAATGCCTTTTCCTCACCTTATAAATAAGAAAGAGTTAATGGCTAGGCCAATTGTTATTATAGGAGTAAATTTGTGTACTGATAACAAAGAATAACAAACATTTACAACTACTTACGTTTTAGGAAACTGATAGGCCATAACGAATAGTTTCTTACCTGTCAGTGTAGTTTTGCAGCTTGAAGATCTTCCTGGATTCACTATGCTGTGCATTATTCAGCGGTCTAGTGGTTGGGTCCGGAATCATAGTCTTTTCTCTTTTTTTCATAGCCCAGGTGAGCTTTGACGTCCCACCTTTTGGTGTCCTTCCCATGGCGTTGGCACGCTTCTTGTGGAAGCTCCCACCCTTGGGCGCCATATCCGGATTCTTTTTTTTGTATGTGTTTTGTTTGCGAATCCTTGGCAATGTTCGAGTAAGTTATTTACCCGCTTTGTCCTTCAAGGTGTCTGTTTCAGTATTGTCCTTGTACTACCACCTGCTTCTCCAGCCTCATCTTTCTGGCGGAGGTGGGTGGGTTCGCTAGTGAATTCAGAAGGATCTTCAAGCTCCAAAACTACACAGACAGGTAAGAAACTATTCGTTTTGCAGCATGAATCTTTCTGGATTCACTATGCTGTGCATAGACTTTGTAGCGGTTTGTTATGTTTGTGGCGGCTGGGTGGAAGATGAGCGTTGATTGTTGAATATATGTTGAAGCACCTTCTGCCCTACTTGTGCTTCCTTGTTCATTTGTATATCCACGCAGTAGTGCTTAGTGAACGTGTGCATTGAAGCCCATGTGCCGCCAGGCATATGTCTTGAATGGGTGCGTTAGCCAGGAAGGCTATTGTTGCTCCTTTTTTCCTAGTACAGCGGGCCCGTGCCCCCTCTGCTAGTTCTTGGTCTGCTTGTTTGTGGCAGAGCTATATAGTTTGTGCGATCCATCGCGCGATGTTTCCCTTTGTTTCTGGTCTACCCAGAAAACTGCTTGCGAAGGTCACAAAGAACTGCTCAGTCTTTCTGTGCTCCTTCGTTCTTTGTATGTAGTGCATTACTGCCCTTCTAGCGTCCAGAGTGTGCAGTGCCCTCTCTGCGCTTGTGGCCGGTTTAAGAAAGTAGCTCGGTATTTGCACCAACTGGTTGATGTGGAACCTTGACTACACCTTTGGCATAAAGTGTGGGTCAGTTCTCATCACCACCCTATCATTGTGTATCTGGATGTAGGGTTCTTGTAGCGTTAGCGCCTGTAGTTCGCTCACCCTGCACAACAATGTGATTGCCACTAAGAAGGCTGTTTTCATTGTTAGCATTTGTAGTGAGGCCTTGTGAATTGGTTCAAAGGGCACTTTCATGAGTTCTGTTAGGACTAAATTAAGGTTCCATGCCCGTGGCGGCATCCTCTTTGGAGGTGCAATCCTCTTTGGCCCTTCCAGGAATCTCTTTACTATCTGTGATGCAAAGAAACTCTTCCCTGTTTCTCCTCTTGTATAGGCTACTATAGCTGCCAGGTGTATTCTCAGCGAGGATGAACTTGGCTTTGCCTTCAGCAGGTGCGTGAGATACCTTAGCACTGTTGACTCTCGTCATCTTCTTGTGTAGCTTCTTCTTGCTGCACCATTGTGTGAACCTCTTCGATTTCGCCACATAGCACCATCGTGTGCTGTCTCCTTGCCTCTCGTAGTACCCGCAGGGTGCTCTCAGGTAACCTTAGGTGCGCGAACTCTTCAGGAGCCATACTGCTAGGCTAAGGCTCTCTGGCTCTGGGCGCAGTACCTCCCGGTTTTGCATGGAGAGTAAGTCTTTCCTTATGCCGAATTTGTGAGGAGCGCCTTGTGCCATTTTCATTATCTGTGAGTGCCAGGGTTGCCTGGCCCACTGAGGTGCCACCAGGATCAGGATCATGTTGCTGGTTCTGCACTTGAGTACCCTGTGAATCAATGGTATCGGGGGAGGGGGAGGAGGGGAGCGTATGCAAATGTTTTTGGCCAGCTTATCCATAGGGCATTCCCCAGGAATCCTTCCCCTGGTTGCCTGGATGCGAAGCTTTGGCATTTTGCATTCAGGCGTGTTGCAATAAGTAATACTTTATTGTACAGTTAATAAAAATCATTACAAAAACCATCAGCAGTAAAAGAGAAAAGGATTATAAATATTTATAGCAGCATAGATGATGGGAGTTATTCGATTTAAACTATGTTACAAAGTGCAGTTAAAAAATGTTAAAAAGAACGGAGTGTCCGTCTACCATTAGGTGCTCGTGTCTTTCTATGGAGAGGGTTTCTTTTGTCAGTCCTGGCCCTCATTCCTATACAAAGTTAGGTGTTGTAGTACCTATTCCTTTTTGGAAGGCTGGCTGACCTTTATCCTGAATGTTCATAGCTTTTAGTGATAGTATGTCAGTGTTTTAATTCAATTTAAGTCTCTGGGCAGTCTTGATGGTTTGGCACTCACAGTATTGAGGGTGTGCTGTCCATTTCCATTTGTTCTTTCTTTGTGTTTATTCTGCTTTCTACAGCTCCGAGGTATTTTACCAGTCGGAAAGCCATTTGAACTTCGTCGCCTCTAAAGCAAGCCAGATTTGCTTATCAGCACGTCCTGATTCCTTTTTTTATGAATAGGGGTCTCAGTAGATTCCTGCAGCTCCTTACAGATGGTAATGAGATGTACGATGTTTTCCTCGTGAGTTCCACACAGGCGACAGTTTGCTGGTTTTGGGGACCGCAGCCAGGGGCCATATGGTCCACTGAGGGTAATACTCAGTCGTACTTTTAGGAATTATTCTTTTTTTGGTGAAGCTGGTCAGAAGGTATGCCTGTGGTGTGAGTTTATTGTAAGTTTGTACTGTCAGCCAGCCATTTGCTCGCTCCGTTAGTGAGGCTTTGTCTTGTAGGAGGGATTCTTTCCTAACAGTATTGTTTACAGCTTTTTTGAAACATGCCAGGCTCCCTTGCAGATCCCATAGTTTCACTCGGCCCCAGTTGTTTTATTGCGTCCTCCAGAAAGAGTCTTGCTGGGCGGCAGTTTTTCCTTTGTAGATCTTTCCAGAGGAGTGCGTTAAGGGCGTTTGCTTCCCTTATGCTTATTTTGTACCAAGTCTTAAGGTATGCTCCTTTGCGAGCAAGCTCTTCCTTAACCTGCCCAAATTCGAGTCGGATCTGCGCCGGAGAAGTGTATCTCGGGATGCCAAACATCATCCGCATTGCTCTTGTAATTTCTAAGGTTCCGGTATCCCTGCCTCTCAGTGCTTCGCTACCGTATGTAATGGATGGTATCACTTCGTCTTGGATCAGTTTTAGGAGTGGGGTGAAGCTTGGCCAGATCTTATTTTTCAAGTTCCTTCGAGATACAGCTGTCATTAAGCCTCTCTTTTTTATCTCCTCACATTGCGGTTTGAAGCTCCCCCTGTGGTCAATAGTCACTCCCAAGTAACAATATTTATTTGTGACTTCCAATTTATTTTTATCCAATTCTAACTAAATGTTGGTTTCTTCTTGCGATAGTTGAGGCGCATGACTTTTGTTTTACTATAATTAATACGGAGTTTGTTTGTTTTGGAGTATTGCGCAGTGATGTCGAGGAGCCGCTGTAGGCCGATCGGAGTTCGGCTGATTAGCACCAAGTCGTCAGCATAAAGTAGGTTAGAGTCTAACCTACAATTGAGTGCCCCCTAGTTTTGGCATGTGTGAGTTGTTTTCGTTTAGTGTGGTAGATATGTCGGCCATAAAGAGATTAAATAAAGTTGGCGCTAGCACACATCCTTGCTTTACTCCTGTGTTAGTTGGAATTTTCTTAGTTAAAAAGTCGCCGGTACCTAGTTTAACCTGGACCCATGTATCGCTGTGCAGGAGGATTAGTTGGTTCAGTAGTGTTGCTGGAATTTTCATTCTTTTCAGTTTTTGCCACAGCAGATTTCTGTTTACGCGGTCAAAGGCGGAGCTGTAGTCAATAAAAAAAAAAAAGTACAAGGGTTGTTTTCCTTCTAGAGCTGAGTCGATCAGGAGTGACAAGGCAAGGATGTTTGTGGTCGTCCCCATGTTTTTCCTAAAGCCGGTTTGATTAAGTGGGATTGCTGATGTTTCTTCCGCCCATAATGTTAATTCCTGAAGTAAGAGGCCTGCGTAGTATTTTGCTTCGTTGTCTAATAAGGCAATTAACCGATAGCTTCTTGGATCTTTTCTGTCGCCTTTTTTTGTGTATCGGTGAGATTATTGCCCCCCTCCATGATCGTGGAATTGTCGCAGTCTGCCATATTTTTTCAAACATTGGTTTAGGGTAGTTGCCCAGTATTCTGGTGCCTGCTTGAATATTATTGGGGGTATGCCGTTACGGCCAGGAGCTCCCTCTGTTCTCCCTTTGGAAATCCTATTAGTTATTTCTAGAGTCGTGATTGATAGTGCTTCGTTGGTTGTTGAGGATTCTTTGAGTGGAGACAAGTATTCTTTGCTCCTGGTGTTGGCTTTGCCAGTTTCTTTCCATGTTTCGTTGGTGTCGCTGAAGTGTGTGCTAATATGGGTTGTCCAGGCATCTTCCGTCACATGGGATTCCATCGCCTGGCTTTGCTGGTTGATCAGGCAATTGATCTTTTGCCAGAACTGTGCGCTGTTGTTTGTCTTGGCATCGTATAGGAGTTTTCCCCAAAATGTCTCGTCTGCGTCCTTTTTTAGTTGCCATATTAATTTCCTTCAGTCGCTTTTTAACTGTCTCAGCGTCTGGTAGGCGGAGGGGTCTATTTTACTCTTCGCAGAATGTGGTTAATCTGAGTCTTCAGTCTTTTTAGAATGGTGTCATTTCAGAAATTGTGGTGGCTCGTGTATCGCGTTGCTGGTCTTTCTTACTCGCTTTATGTGCACTTTTCTTTCAGCTAGGTCTTTCCTATTTTTGTGAATACCTCCCAACATATTATCAGGTTTGGTCATTTGGACTGTGCTTCGTGAGGAGCGTGCTTCGCTTGCTCTAAAAGGGTTTGTGGGTTGGTAACTTTACCTTTTACCCGTCTTTCGTTTGTTGTAAAGTCTGTACCCAGGTTGTTGGCGCCTGGCGGGTTTGGCATTGTCGGTGTGTTTATCGTTGTTTCCTGGGGCAGGTGGTCGCTGTAATCCATTTGGCAGATGTGAAAATCTCTTACCCTGTAGTACAGGCTGCGGGAGAAGAATGTAAAGTCAATTGTAGAGCTTGCCAGTGTACTGTGGAATGTTGCAGACTGCGGTCGGTCGCCTGAAAATCTGCCATTGAGTGCCCTAAGGCCCAGCTCTTCTAGTTTGGCCAGCAGGCTCCTTGATGTGTTTGTGCTTCTGCCTCCCGAGGTACAGTCTTGATGATTGTGCTCCCAGGCGAACGGATCCTCGCCGTCTTTGGTTTTAGGGTCCAAGGTGCTAAGCATATTTAGATTGAACTCCCCTTTGATAATTAGGATATTCGTGTTCTCTATTTTCACTAGTTTTACGAGTTCTTCCTTCAGTTGTTGTGTTCCCTTCTTTTTCTCCCTGGGGTGCAAGTAGAGGTTTACTAAAATGATGTCCTCATTTGTATCTTGCACGCGGAATGATAGTCGTATTGCTTTCAGTGCATTTGGGGCGGCTATGTTGTAGTCTAGTGGGGCTGCCTTCGTTATCACTGAAAGCACGCTGTATATGGCGAGACCACCTTTCTTGTGGCCGAACAGTGAGCTCTGAGTGGGCGGTTGAAAGATCAGATTGTATCCTGACAGCGCTGGTAGGGAGTCGGACGGAGTTTCTTGCAGAGAGATGATAGCAAATTTTTTCAAGTAGGAATTTAAGTCTGTGTCTGAGAGCTTGTCGCTTAGGCCGTTGATATTCCATGAGCATAAGCTTAGGGTACTGGTGGAATTCGTTAATTTTGTGTTGTTTTGTCATTGATTTGTCTCTTTCGCGTTTATGGTCCTTGCGCGCCAGCTCCAGTTAGGTAAGGGCCGGCTGTCATTGGCCAGTGTTCTGATGTCGGACTGGTCTAAATACACTAGGTTCTCTGGCGTTTTGCTTCGTGCTCCTCTTAGGACAGTTTTTTTGATAGATAGCTCTTTTGTTTTCTTTTGTTGACTGTCGTATAGTAAGGGGTCTGGATATCTTGTTTGAGAAGAAAGTTCTAATTTTATTCCCCAAGAGTCAAACTTTTCTTTTTCTTTTAGTAGTCTCTTAGGGAGTTCTCCTGTGACCCATATTGTTTTTGTTGATCCTACTCCGGGGTGCCTCAAGGTTTCCGTAAATTCTACTGAATCCATGTCAGCTGATGATCTAGTTTTAAGGCGGTCTATGGTTTTCAGTAGCCGTAATATATTTCCCCCGTTTAGGATATCCATTGGGCCTCTTGATTGGTACTCAGGGTGGAATATTAATGTGGTAATGCCGCCTTGTCCTCAGTCGGTGGCTAGGTGTTTTCAGTGGTGTTGATTAGGGTTTCGCTTTGGTTGGAAGGTTCCTTGGGTCCTGCTACATTGCATTGGTCGTTCGTTTTGTTGATTTCCTGCAGTTCTTGTTTAGGAGTGTTTTCCCTCATTGTTGCAGTCTGCTCGGGAGTTGCTTGAGGTTGTTTTTCGTCCCTTTTCTTCGTGGGATTTTTGGTGTGGTTTTGAATGCTCTGTTCGGTTCTTTCTTGATTTTCTCTATCAGGTGAGTCTGTGACTGTTTGTGAGTTGTGCCTCTTTTCGGTCTTGTCTTTGCCAGTCTTCTTGGCTGCTTGTGGCGGGCTCGAAGTGTCTTTCTTGCTTTCGGTCGAGGTGCTGTTGATGGAACTGCTCGGCGGTGCAGAGTCTATTCCAAGTTTTGTCCCAGATTCTTTCTTTTCCGTGGTGGTGTGCTCGCGCACTGATACGTCGCCCTTCTCAATCTGCCTGGCTTGTGGTGAGTTTGCTGCTGGTTGATCGCTGCTCCGGTCCTTGCACCATGCTATGACCCCTGTCAGTTTCCTTTGGTTTCTTCCCTTCCTTTTCTGTTTTCTTCCCACTTTTCCTTTTTGAGGAGGGGTTAGTGCTCTGTCTTTTTGGTTAGTTTTAACAGGGAGCGCTGTACTCTCTGTGGCGGGAGTTTGAATTTCTTCAAGTTGTTGTTTGTTAGTGGCCGGTATATACTTGTTGTTTGATTGTTCCCTCAGCGGGAATGGGTCTATGGATGTCTTTGAATTCTCCTGCTTTATAGTCTGTATTTCTTCATGCACGGATGGTGTAAATTCTTGCCTTCTCTCCGTGTGATTGCATGGTTGGTTGTTTTTGACTGCCGTCCTTATAAAGGAGGTTGACCAGTGCTGTTGGAAGCGTTACCAGTTTGTCCACTATGGTAATACAAGAGCAGTTTGATGCTATTAATTGAGTCTCAGCTGTGCTCTTTTTATCATGCCATTCAGCTCGGCTAGCTTGCCGTCAATGTTAAAAACAAATATTGCCAGGGAGTTGAGGACAGAGAGCTGCAAGTCCATCTTGTCAGATTGGTATTGAATGGCATTTACTGATAGTTGCATTGTCTGCAGGAGGGACACCCAAATGTCTACCTTGGGGTTCGGTCTTTCTTTTCCTGGATTATCGCAGATACCCTCTCCTGGCAGTTCTCGCTCCGATTCTACTGGGTAGGATGCAACCAGTTCTTCCCACTCTTCCGGAATAAGGTACGAGGTTTCAAGATAGTTTAGCCTCGGTATTGTAAATCCTATGCTGGGTGGTATGTCATAAGGGGCTGGTTGGCTCTGGATGTTTGTACCGGTTAGTATTGGGGCGAGACTTTGATCTGCTCCGTCCGTTTGTGGATCAGTTTTATCACGTTTCTCGTGTACTTGGTCGTTGGTTTGAAGTGAGCGCTGGCCGTGTTCCCTTGTTTCCTGTTTTGTTGTGTTAGTTGATTGCCCAGCCTCATCAAGATCCGGCCAAGCGGAAGGTTCATTCATGTCCTGGAGGCAAGCCTTATTTGTCTAACCACTGTAGTTTTCCTTTTGTGTTTGCAGGGTGTTGTTTCCTTTTGGGTTGTTGATATATATTCGGAGAAAGTCGACCTGGGGCGGGCAGGTCCTGGAGCCCCCATTTTGTTGCCATATCTGGTCCGCCGTGACCCTCAGTGGTGGTTCCTGTTATTTCAATTGAGTGATCTTGCACGATGCTCTTAGCTGTTATTCCTGTATTTGAGTCGGCCCCTTCTCGTCTTTGTCCGTCAACCAGTGCTGATTGCTCCCCCGGGGATCCTATGCTTGCTACGTCGCTGATTGCAGGTTGGGCCTTGTGCTCAGAGATAAGGTCCCTCTTTTGGGAATTAGCTTGGTTCCTTTCCTCCATCCCCACTCGTTCTGACTACTGCTCTACTGAGGTTATTCCGTGTACTTTGGTTGGGTTAAGTGGTGATGGTAGGTCAATTGTGTTGGCATTATTTAGATAGAGGGCTGTGCTAAGGTCTTTGATGAATGCAAATTTTGTGTAGATTTTTGGTTGAAAACAGTATTTGTTGCTGTTGTAACTGCGTGGGTGTTCATAACCTTTGGAGCCTCCAGGGCTGGTGAGCAAGGGGGAGACCAAGGGGGATCCTTCCTCTACTTCGTTCTTTCCCCGGTCCCTTCCACTTCCATCGCCTTCATCGCTCACGTCAATTGAGTCCTTCTTGAGCTTCTTCTTTGTTTTCCTTAGCCTTTTCGGGGGGTTTGTGGTTGCCGTGTTGTCCCTTTGCTTCCCAGACCTCATTTCTAGTATTTCTGGTGTTTTCCTTTATCCCTTATTGGGTCCTTCTGCCCTTTCTGTCCTGGGGTCTCCTTGTGTCTTCTTATGCCTCTTTGCAGGCTGCTTCTGCCTCCTCTACAAAGTTCCGGCCAGCTTCTGACTCGAGCTCTAAGCCTCTTGCACCTCTGGTCCTCGAACCCCTCTAGCTTCTCTGGCTCTATTTTTGCTGATGCTGAAGCGTAAGGGTGAGGGTAGATAGATTGATGGACTTGAAATAAGGCGGAAGCTTGAGGTGGGAGCTTAAGGTGGGGAGGTTTTCAGGTTGAATTTCCTTTGCCCCTTTGTTACCCTTCCCTTTGCCGCCTTAGGTGCACGCAGTGTCAGTGCCTGACAGCAAGATGGCTGTGAGGTTTGGGGGTACTGGGGGGGGGGGGTGCGCTCACGCTCACCTCTTGCTGCCTGGCTCAGCTCAGCACCATCCGAGAGGTGGGAGGAGGAAGAGGAAAGTGGAAGCAGGTGGGTCCGCTGGGCTGTCCGACTGCTGGCTGCAGATCAGAAACTCCCCCTCTGTCCCCCCGGCTCGTACGGCTCCCACAGCCACCGCTGCTGCTTCTTCTGTGAGCTCTAAACACCTCTGGGCGCTCTAGATACGCTGGGAGTGGTAAAGCGCGGTGGGGGAGCGGTGGGCGGTGGGTCCGAGTGTCACCGGGGTGCCGAGATCGTAAGCTTGACTCCAGCACGTCAGGCTCGGGCACAGAAATCCGCCGCTGCCACTGTCAGGTGTGACTCAGATTTCGCCGCCACCACCTCTCTTTTGCTCCGAGACTCCACCACTCTGGGACCACTTCGCCACGTCCGGCCCTCTCCTCTCCTCAAAGACCTGGTAGGAGCAAGGTCAGGGGCAGTGGATTGGGAGCCACAAACATTACTCCGATTAAAAACAAAATGCACCACATACATTCCCTCACAAATCAATAACTCACCTTTCAAATTGTTTTGTAGAATAATAAGTATGTGTCACACAGCAGATTTTCTTATTCACAACCTGTTTTCAACACCTCTCACCAGAACCATAGAATGGCAAAGTTTCCCTCTCATTTTCAACACATGCACACCTTCACATCAAATCACATTGCTTCCCACATTAATTCAAAACCAAACACATTTCTATTGGTTAGACATTGCAATCCTTTCCAAATTACATATATTTGAACCCTACCCCATTCTGCCTTCTGCCTGTTACCACAGAAACACTTCATGAAACAGTTAACTGAGCACACAGGTCAAAAGTTCATCACACAATGTTGCTAATGAAAACAGCAAGTGTCCTTGACTTCTCAATATACCAGCTTATAATACGTAATGTTCTTTTCAATCACTTTCTGATATCCAATAAGAATCATGCTTTTAAAAAACACAAACATGTACCCTAGTTTCCAGAGTAGAATGTTGTCAAACAGCCAATCATTTCTTTTCTTTTTTCAACAGTGCATCTTAGCCACCATTTTAGAACATCTTAGTTTTCAAACTGCCACTTCATTAACAGAGACCATCTGAGTGCATCCAGACTTCCCTTCAACATGCTTAGAGTGTGGATTGTGGGAAACAGCTTTATTTTCTGGAGCCAAAGGTACGCAGAACAAAAAGGAATTCACAAAGACCTATGTTTACCAAACGTAGACATTAAATGGATTGGACAGAGAGGACTAAAGTGGCACCAATTGATGCCACTGGTGAAATCCTTTTTACATCTCCAACACCCTGACCTCCTCATTGTGCACTGTGGTGGCAATGACCTATGCACTTTGACTGGAGTAGGTCTGGAAATGCTTATGAAGGACACCTTTGGAGAACCGATGTCACTTTTTCCCCAAACTGCCTTTGTCTATTCTAACATTTGCCAAAGGCAGAAATGGAACCGGTCTTATCAATTTTGTCCACAAATTGAGAAAGCTAGGAAACGTGAATAAATCGGTTTCTGATTTTCTCAGAGATTATAGAATGGGGACCATCTACCATAACAATCTGCGTTTCAATATGTATGGCATCTATGGGAGAGATGGTGTACATTTTACAGATGAAGGGAACAGACTCTTCCACATGAACTTTAGACTCTGCATCAGTACTTACTTAAAGATATTAAAATCTCTTAATAAACACAAGAGCTCTTTTTAGAGCCACCCAAGATCTAAACACATAAGCTTGATGTAGATCTAAAAAATACATAGGTTTTTTCGATAGCAAAATCGTGGATCCTACGCGCATCCCGCGTCTTCCTTTTTTTTAAACAAAATTTTCCGACTTTATTTGCCCTACGGGTCCTTATGGGACCCCCAGAGCAGGCCTAAGGGGTCAGGGTGAGTCTACCCTGCCCCTGTTCACGTTTTGCACACATATTTCACAGACTCCTTCATCCTCGCTTCTACAGAGGCACAAAATGGCTGCCAACAGTTCCTGGATTCGAATGTTTACAACCGCTTGACAACTAAGTATGAGCGGAAAATCCGTTCCGCTCGCGGATTTTGCGAATTTCCGGTAAATTCGCGATCCGCGAATATACCAAGAATTCGCAAATCCGCGAGCGGCTGATTATTCCGGGGGCAAAAGTTGAAGCCTGGCCTGTTGTAACTATTTTACGATGGCGCCGGCAAGCTGCCAGCGCCATCCTAAAATAGTTACTAAGTTAGCTTCAACAGGAAGCTCTAATAGATAAAATAAAGCAGGTGCTCGATTTTATCTATTAGAGCTTCCTGTTGAAGCTAATTTAGTAAGTATTTTAGGATGGCGCTGGCAGCTTGCCGGCGCCATCCTAAAATATTTACAACATGCCCTTCCTGTGACTCATTCATCAGCCCAAAAACAATCGTGAGCGTCGTCGAGGCAGGTGTGCCTTCTTCACAAATCTACCGTGGAAAATCCGCTGTGATGCTGGATAGAGGCTTTTGCATCTGTGACTTTCACGAGCGCAATACCCGTGCTGTTTCTGTGACCAGGAGCTTATTTCTCTTAATCTGCTGAACTGATCTTTCGCTGACCTTTTATACACACAAGAAGCATGTGTGAACTCGCATGGTAGCCCTGCCCGTTTGGCCCCGCCCACACACTCGCGGTTTGCACCGTCTTCCCGCCATTCACCCACTATGATGGACAGCTCACTCAAGGGACCCCTGCGCCCTTCGGGGCAATTGCATAGTAACACACACATGGTCGCTCGAACTAGTTGATGCTCAAATTCAGTGACTCATTCAATAGCCCAAAAACAATCGTGAGCGTCGTCGAGGCTGGACAGGTGTGCCTTCTTCCCAACTCTACCATGGAAAATCAGCTGTGATGCTGGATAGAGGCTTTTGCATCCGTGACTTTCACGAGCGCAATACCCGTGCTGTTTCTGTGACCAGGAGCTTATTTCTCTTCATCTGCTGAACTGATCTTTCTCTGACCTTTTATACACACAAGATGCATGTGCACTCGCATGGAAGCCCAGCCCCAAATCCGTGGATCCGCAAAATCTGCGGATTTTGCGGATCCACGATCCGCAAAATCCGCGGATCGTGGATCCGCAAAATCCGCCCATGCTTATTGACAACCAATTAGAATTGAGCGTGTGATCGGGACGGTGCGCTTATGCTATGATGCCAATCTTTGTACAATCCGCGGATCCACTGCCCCTATATATATATATATATATATATATATATATATATATTTATTCAGCTTTTCCCAAAGGAAGGTTTTTCCTCGTGCAGGGAAGTGGTTCTTCAAATATTCGCGCCAAGCCAGGAGCGCGTTCCGGAAGGTCCTGCTGACAAGATACCCAAAACAGACTGGCATTTACACTGCGTACAGTGTTGTTTGTACTCGAGGGATCGAGAAGTTTTGGTGTACGCCGGAGCAGACGGGAGGAGCAGTGCGGAGGGTGGTACTTAGCCCCGTTAGGACGTTGTGTGGCCACACGGCCGTCCCCGCACAGGGTCATTCCTGCCTACCTGGCCCAGCAGCCCGAGGGGAGCCGAGGAGGAAATTTGTGACGCAGGTGCATCCAAGAAGTCACACCATCTACGCTGCAAAAGACACAGAAGCAGAGTTTCTGCCATCCCACACCACCGGCCCAGCAGCATGAACATGTTGCATGCTGGGAGTTGGAGTTCCCATACCCTCACGTGATCTCCAACAGGTGAACTAAACACACAAGGGGAGGAGCCTAGTGTCAACCGCATCATATAGCGAAGCAGCATTGACGGAGCCATTACGAAACTTTTTGTTGGTGCATGGGCACTGAGGAAGGCATTTGACATGCCGAAATGCATTTGCCGCTACCAACGCTTGCATCTGAGAAATAAAGATCCTCCAAAGATTTCCCCTCTGACCTCCGCGCTTTTCTGTCCAGGGAAGTGGTTATATATATATATATATATATATATATATATATATATATATATATATATATATATATATATATATATATATATATATATATATATATATATATATATATATATATATATATATATATATATATATATATATATATATATATATATATATATATATATATATATATATATATATATATATATATATATATATATATATATATATATATATATATATATATATATATATATATATATATATATATATAATATATATATATATAAACGTAAATTTGTCACACTGGCTGAAGCAGCCGCCCCAGCTCACAGAATCCAAATGACGAAGGAACAGACCCAGATTAAGTGCTCAATTGAGGTGTTTATTCTCCAGCAAGCCTGCCGCCGCCGTATATATATATAGATGACTTTAACCCTAATTTTCTCAGAAACTGCTGTACAGATTGAAACCATATAAGCAAAAGGCAAAAGTCGGAACTGAGAACTACCTCTCTGCCAAATTTGTTGTAATTCCGTTCAGCCATTCGGGCTTTAGCCGTGTCTAAAAGGTCCTATAGGAAATTGCAAAAGGAAGTTGTCATGGTCAACGTAGTCCTGTGAAGTGAAATCATTATTTCACTTCACGGGACTACGTAGACCATGAGTCCCGGTGTTGCCAGACCCCACCCACTCAGGGAGGACGACGCCAGCTGTTCAAACTAAAACGCGTTTGACCAGCGTGAAGAGAACATGGTGTTGAACTGCGCACAGTCCATGAGGAAGGGGCGTTTGTGGCCCCGAAACGCGTCGGATCCAATTTTAATTTCAGGGGAACCTGTGAACATTGCAGAGGAGCCAAATACAGACTGGAGGGTCGGATGAAGCGGTGAGCCCTCCCGAAGCGCTTGCGCAATTTGCTCTAATATATATATATATATATATATATATATATATATCATCTTCCAGGTACATAGGAGTGGAGTCAAGTATAGTACAAGTACACTTACATGTATGCACTTATCTTAACATTAACTTCGTTCACGATATTTAGGTCTGGATATTTTGGCTCCAAACATTTTTCCTTCGATATTTTGACATGCAATCTGCAGGTGGCACTATTGGCCCCACAAGTCTGGAGATAAAACTTACCAGGACAGTGAACTTTCCACTTAGAAGCTCAGACCGCAGAGGCTCCTCTTGGGGCTTCAGCTTTACAATGCCTTCCTTCAGCCGGGTTTCCTGCAGGACCAAAAAAGATCAAGCACAAAAATAAGATGCAAGAAGGGTTCTGAGGCCATCTCATGCTTCTACTTATACGCATAATCTTGACCCAGATGTTCACACTTTTAAGCTTAAAGGTGACAGAAATTCACAAGGGCATCTGTGAAAACTACAGTTCTGTGTCCATCCAGTTGAACTGATGGGTGCATGCCCATCAACCACTGTCATTGTCTGCTGCCACTTTACTGGGATTACAAATGACCTCAGAGGTACTGGTGTACATCTGGGAGCCCACAAAACCCAGCCACAGAAACCACGTCTGCATGGACAGGTAGGTTGTCTGTAGTACAGACATTACCCATTTTCTTCACAAGTACCACACAATAAAAGACTGCAATATTAAACTAGAGAGAAGAGGGTATGAGGAGTCATTTTCTAAAAGTTTTTTCATAGGAGTCAGTGAATCAATTGACTTTTATTTCTTGCATAGAGGTGTATACTTACGTAATTCCGCTCCTGTGTTACAGCGTGAGCCCTTTATACAATTATATAACTTCAATAGCTTTTTCAGTTATAGGGAAGTGGGTAAGTATTTGTTTATAACTGTTTAGCTGTCAAAATGAAGGACCTTAGATTCAATATGCTATTAGGACTAGAGGTTACGGTGGAAGGACACTAATTCCTTAGTGAGCAAAGTGATTGTGTCAAGAAAATGTAAGGTACAGATTGCACAAAAAAGGAACCTAGTGACTGTGCTTGAAGATCTAGGCAAATGTTAGTAGGCATACTATTTTAAAGGGCTGGAGTTAGTATGAAGAGGTGCAATCTCCTGTGGTGCAAACAGAGTTTAGGGAAATATTTGGCTGCGGCCCAGATGGACCAATGGTTTCAAGGCTGGAGAGCTTTTCAGAAAAACGGCTTCATGACGCTGTGCTGCTACTCATTACATGGCTATTATTACAATATCCCTGAGATGTTCCAGGGCCAGGTCCTCTTACATGGCCAACTGTTAGCGATGTGCCACAGGATGTGGCGCACAGTGAATGAGGAGCCCCCCACATGCATTCATCCATAAACTGTGCAATATGGGCACAGGGGGCCATCCTGTCACATGGCTACATAAAGAAATCAGAGAACATACCGGGGGTCTCCCTGATGCCCTGGAGACAAAATAGGGAGAGCGACCATTACTCGATTCAGAATGGACAAGGCAATTGAATCAGCCCAAGTAATTTCTCTCAACGCACGATTTAAGTTCATCCAATACACAGTCTTACACGGGCCTATCTTACCCCGACAAAACTAAACCGCATATTCCCCACTGCCAACCTCACATGCCCTAGATGCCACTCGGACACCGCGGACCTCCGGCACATGATGAGGGAGTGTCTCATCCCAGCTACATATTGGCCAGAAGTGCATGACACCCTGGCATCCGTTAAGGAATTCACACAACCAAGTACATGAAAGGCGACGGCTCTAGGGATCTATAAGCGAGGGAAAAAACATAGTTCAGGGCCGCTTTGCAAAGCTCGCACTACTGCTTGCCACACAAATTATCACCATACATTGGAGGGTGTCCCAGCCACTGCTCCTGACAAAATGGCAGACAGCACTTCTCCTGATGGGGAGTAGCCGAAAGCACAAATCTACATCAGGAGGAGGCTCGCCGCATCTGCATGCGGCCCGTAGTGGAAGGGTGGGACCCTATACTCATGCCAGTTCCACAAGGTGATGTGGGAGGTGAACACCCACTCTGCAGCCCTGAGACGTCAGGTTTCGATCCCCCCCCCCCCCCCCCACCACAATGACAAGTACACTACGTTTACCCACAGCGTCCATCCCTTGCTGAGTAGCCGCTCTGGAATCACCCTGTGCATTGCCCCAGACTCCAGTTCTTACTCAGGGCCACGACCCCTACTGAAGCACCTCCTGTTCTCCCATCTGCTACCAACCCTCACCCTTGATACTATGATCCCATAAACCTGAAACTGTTATGTAACTTCACCCCTACGCCATGTTTACTGTTCAAGAGGTACCCAAAAATGGAACACACATTGGAACAGCATTCTCCTCCAAACACTCGGCATGGAGCGCTCAGCATACACTATTCTCCTCCCAGCGGAGGTCCGCCAGAACTATTCCCCTAATCTGACCATACCCTGTACCCCACAACCGCCTTATCCTAAAACGGATACATCCATGATGACTAGGATGTGTACGTTATGACGTCTCTGCCCTGTCATGTTCTATTGTAATGGAAAAATACCTAAATAAAATGTTTGGGGAAAAAAGGAGCAAAGGTGATTCAACTTCAAAGGTATGGCCTTCTGTATGTTACTTTTTAAACAGGTGGATCCTTGCCTAAATGTAGTGAGATGAAGAAAGGGCTTGACCAAGAGCATAACTCTGAAAATAGTTCACCAGGCCATACACAGAGCTTTCCATTTGATGCACATGCATACAGGCAATCATTGTAGGACTGCTATAACAGATGAGAAGGTTTGCCACTAATGTTTGCTGATGCCAATCCCTACTGATTAACTAGAATGTTTTTTATAAATAGAATCCATTAGAGTTTTCAAGCCAGGGAGATAGAATGCACCACACCATCAGCCTCCACTTGGCATCAGCCACAAAACACCTTAAAATGCTCATCTGACAGTGATAGACTGTCACTTGCACCCATCTGCAGGGTCAAGAACAGATATTCCATAATCATGGTGACTTCCTGCGAACAAGTTTAAACACAGCACCAGGATTTCTGGCTCTGGCATACTTCTGTCTTACTGACATATACACGGGTCTTTCCTAAATGTGTTCACTTTTACATGATTACTTGGGACACACATTTGCTTCAGTGACAGTCTGGATTAGTTTCCTGGTAACTATACTTACTTACAGAATCAACTTTGCAAGAACACCATCATGCGACCTTGACACCATGTACAAGGTTTATACATACGTTATGCAAACGTGCTTTTTGTTTTCATACATACGGCGACACAGCTGTCTATAACACACAAACAATAGCAGCCTGGTCCAGATCTCGGCCCAAGGCAAGGGTGTCTTTTGTTATAAATAAAAATCTATTTCTGGGTGTGGGCAGAGGAGCACTTGCCGTCATTGGTGAGGTCCCTACATGCTAATGCTTCGGCCCAGCAGCACGCTGAACTCTTCGAGGGGTGCTCAGCTTGTGACCACGATGGGGACCACATTTTTTCCCTTTAGGGGTAACATGGGTTGGATCACCCAGTACAGGGCTTCTTGGCAGAAAACACACACGTCCTACACACTTAAGTTAGGGGACACATAGTAGGAGCACGCCAGATTTCTATAAGGTTTTTTATGCTTGCATATATACATTGTTTCAGCACGATGTGGGAACTTTTCACCCTGTTCACTATCCTAGCACTTCTAATATCTTTCATTTGCTTCTGTCTATTGATCATGGCAGCACATATATTTTACACAAGAATCGCGTTGGTTCAATAAAAATTTAAGACACCCCACTGTGTATTTCTTGTATATTTCTCTGAAAGAAACAGAGCACGAGTGACTCATTAAAAGGGTTCTAGATTTGTTACCACAACTCCTGGGAGGGGGAATGGGGTTGTCATGTACATTGGTTGCCAAATCCATTTGCCACCCAACTAGGGTTAGGGGGGATTATGGTTGCAATGCAAGCTTGCTGGCCTATACGACATATCTTGAGAGGGTGCATGGAATCAGTCTGGCACTAACCTAAACATTATGCTGTGCACAAACGTGCATTTACTACCATAGGGTGGAAACTACACAACATAACGTACCAGGATTTCAAGTTAGAATTGCAAGGCCCGATACTTATCTTAGTGAATTTCAGAACGGAATATTCTGATGCATTCACTGGAATATGGCAGTGTGAAAGGCTTTCAAAATATTTAAAGCTATAGGATTCGAGAAATTAGTCTGTCAAACTGGATCGTTGTCCGCATCATGCAGCATTGTAATCTATAACTAGAGATAGGCCTAAACAATGGCGTGCCACTTAACCCCTTCAGCGCGGCGCGAATTTTCGCGCTGTGCTGAAGGTTCTAATGAGCCTATCGGCTCATGACGGAACGGTTCCGTCATGAGCATGGAAGGGGTTAAGTAGGGGTTGTACATGGGAGAGGTGTTCCCATTTTTCATATGTGGAAATCACAGTTAATTTTTTTGTCAGAGGGCATATATGTCGGTTTTCCAAATTACAGAAAATATGTTCCTCAGTCTTGGTTATTATGTTTAATAGGAAATGATTAGAAGTGGGGAGGAGTTGATATCAATCTAGTAAATTTGGCAAAAAGTAAAACTTTCGTTAATTCAGGAATTTGTAACCTTTACACATTCTGTTCAGCTTTGCCTGAAGCTTTTTAGTAAATTCAAATTCAAATAAAGCTTTATTCGATTTTTACAAGGAAAATCATAAAAGCACATATGATACAGCATAAGAAAGAGTACGAAATATAATCATAAGACATACAGCATACAATTGAGGTTTAAAAAATAGATTTTTAAGCAAATTATAACTGTCGGGGAACAGAAGACAGTTAATTCATAGACGCTCTACACCTTACTGCAAATTTCAAAAAGCTAGTAGCTGCATTGATTGTAAGTTCATCTTCGAGCATACAAAGCTTGAGTAAGGCTGGCCTGCACTGTCTTAAGCCCCAGAGTTTAAAAAGTGGTAGAAGATGTTTCCTTCTGCCCCAGTCATAAAATTTGCAGAATAAGATAACGTGAATGTTGGATTGCTTGGAAACATTATCACAAGGACAGACCACCAGGGAAGTCGACCAGTCATTTATGGTGGGGAATGTTAGTAGACGGAAAAAACAATCCGTCCTCATCTTTGTTAGCAACATTCTCATATAAGTTGTAATGATCGGAGAGAGGTAAGATGGAATGCCGGCATCATAAAGTAAGAGGTTGTGGTTGGCAATCGATGATTTATTACCTTCCAGATAAGAACGTCTGTCTGAGAGTAAGCCTAAACAGCGAGCCTTGAGGTCCTTTTTAGAAATCTTTTGACACGTTGTGGGGTTAATGTACATATCGGCTAAGTCCAGTGAGGTTAGAAATTTCTGTACATAGGCGAGCCAGGGTATTTTTCTTGAGTTAGTTAAGGCCATACAATCCTTAATTACATCCTGGTTTAACACCGTTTTTTCCGAGGACCATACTTTATGCCATAATAGGATTGGTGCGATTTTAATTGTGTCCGAGATGTATACACGTGCTAGCTCATTATGGCAGACTGTGGTTGAAATGGATCGAGGAACAGCCAGCAAAAATCTTAAAAATGCATTCTCGTTGGTTTGAATCTCTCCACAGTCCGCCAGGCCCCAGATGCCTGCACCGTATGTTGCGGTAGAGACGCACTTGGCAGCAAATATGTCCAACAGAATCCTAACCGGTTTCCCACCTAGTTTAGTGGCAAATTTCTTCAGGGCTCCAATTTGTCTAATGAAAGCCAAATTTCGGGTATGTACGGCGTTCTTCCATGTGCCTCTGTTGCTAAAGAGTATACCCAGGTATGTAAAGGTTTTTGTAAGGCTGATCTTGGTTGCATCAATGAACGTATTGCAAGAGGTATTCTTTTTGTTGCTGCAACACATTGTAAAGGTTTTACTTACATTGATCTTAAGACCTCTCGAGTCCATAAAGGTAGAAAAGGCAGACAAAGCTTTTTGAAGCCCTAATTGAGTCCTTGACATGATAACGGCGTCGTCCGCATATAAAAGAATTGGAACCGCAAGCCCATTTATTTTTGGATAGTCAACATCTAGGTTGGCCAGGTAGTCGGCGACGCTGTTGATGTACAAATTGAAAAGAAAGGGGGCAAGGATACAACCCTGCCTGACCCCCCTTTTAATAGGAAACTTGCTCGTGCAGGCTCCATCCTTTCCGTAGCGAACCTTGGCCCCGGCTCCTCGATAGAGTTCTTTTATGAAAGCTAAGATGTTAGGGTCGACGCCCATATTAGTGAGGGTAGACCAAAGTAAGCTGTGATTGAGGCAGTCAAAAGCAGAGCTTAAGTCCACAAAAGTCATGTATATATTGCCTCTTTTGGCCAACACGTATTTGTCGATGATCAGAGCTAGATTTAAGCATTGTTCCACAGTCCCGAGGCCAGAAACGAACCCATATTGGAATTTAGACAGAATGTTATTTTCCTGTGCCCATGTTTGTAGTTGGTTCAACAGGACTCTCCCGGCCACCTTCATTATGGAGTCCAATAAGGAGATAGGTCTATAACATTTAGGGTCCGTTCTTTCACCTTTTTTGAAGATGGGTATAATGATCGCTTCTTGCCATGTTGCAGGGAATCCTTTACGGGCATAAGAGTTGAGAACGTTTGTAAGAATAGGTGCCCACAGTTGAATCTTATCTTTAAATAGGTCTATAGGGATTCCATCTGGGCCGGGCGCTTTGGCATTAGAACTTTCAAGGATAGCCAGTTCCACATCAGAGTGATTAAAGTAGATGGATATTGGGAACGGCTCCGGGTTGTTAGTTTGCGACTCATTACTCTCCGTTGGTTGAGTTACAGGGTTAAGTGGTTCAATCCAGTCATCTCGTTTGTATAGTTCGGTAAAGTGATTTATCCAAACTTCTTCCGTGATGGCAATTTCTATGCGGTCAGTTGTCCTGTCACTAAAAAAAGGGTGCGTTGACCTCCCTCCAAAAGGCCGTGTTGTCTCTTAGGGTGCTGGCTTTCAACAGAGCTTCCCAGGCAGCGGTTTTCAGTTCCTTTTTTCTGATCTTAATTGCCCGTTTGTAAGCGGCACGGGCGGATCTAATTTCCACCTGATTTTTTGGAGTTTTGTTGAGGGTGGCCTTCAAAATGTTATGAGTGTTTGAACACTCGTGGTCAAACCAACCGTGGCTCTTAGAAGCATTGCTTTTGTTATTGGTTCTAGTCAAGTTTTTTCTAATTTGCAAAGCAATTTGGTCAAAGGCGGGTATAATTTCTTGTGGGTTGGGAGGGTGTTCTAAGCAAGTCCGAAAATGATCAGGGACAGTTTTGATCACATTTTCAAGAAATTTCGAGGTATCAGTTTTTGCCCATTTTATAGTGTATCCGTTTCTTGACGAAAGAGAAAAGGTATGTGAGTAAAGATTTTCTATGTTGCTCCTAGACTTAGTACCACTGGAGGGGGAATATATTTTGACACTGATGGGGTAGTGGTCGCTCAGAATCAGCTCCTCTCTGTTGAATTCTAGGGCATCGCCATGATGACTGTGAGACAAGAGGAAAAAATCTATTGTCGTGAGCGATCCCCTTCCATGAAATGTGGGTAGGAAGTCAGTCGGGGGCACTGTTAAATCATTAAAAAAGCCCAGATCCCATTCATGTAGTAGATTGTTCAGTTGGGATCCCATGGTTGAATGTTCAAAATGGGTAGTATGTTCTCCATTTGGGGCTCTTTGATCACAAACCCTGGTTCCACTATATGGGCATAGATGACAATTAAAATCACCTAGTATGATCAAGCGTCTGTCTAAGCAAGACCCTCCCATGCCCTTCTTTATGAGTTTGGAAAGAAACTCTATAAATTTTGATTGGTCATCTCTCTGTACGTTGTTATATAGATTTATAATGAGAGAACTGACTACCTCTTTCCCGGACACTTTAAAGGCCTGTAATAAGTGACCGAAAGACTTTGAGCTAGAATCGGTTGGAGGGAGGTCAACGCGTTCTAATGATACGTTTAGTCTGTTTGAGACGTACAAGCAAAGACCTCCCGAGGGCCTACCTCTGCATGACTGGATGGATGGGGTGAAATGTGTGCTATAGCCGTCCAAGTTTATAGATGTCAGGTCCCAACATTCCTGGAACGCTAAGATGTCAAAAGTATTTATGTGGTTCAGGAAGGTTGGGTCCTTTGTTTTGTTTAAAAGACAAGCTATGTTCCAAGATATGATTGAGATATATTGATCATCAACATGATGCGTTGAAGGGCAGTGTGAAAGATTCAGATCAGGGGTTAAGGGTAAAAGGGGAGCCTGAGGATCATCATTTTGTGCACTTCCCGTCCCGGGGGAGCCGTGTGATGGGGCCGTATTAGAGGGGTCTGCAATGGGCTGAGCTGGAGCAAGTTTCCCATGTTTCCTTGGAGATTTCCCTAGGCTATCAGGAGACGGGGGGGGTTATGAGCTTGTTATTTGAAGGTAGTTGGTTGTTTAATGGTCAGTCGACCATTTCTAGGGTTGAAAAATAGTTACTAGTTGGAGCCCCTCTCCACCCCTCTACATATGGTTGATCTCTTCTTGGGTTCCAGGGATAATGATCCCAGTCCCTCCTCCTGTTACGTGTTTCAACTTGAGACCAGCTCCAGCCTGGGGATTGGTCCCAGCTTGGTGGAAAGTCTTGTTCTCGGGGAAACCTCGGTGGATAGAAGAAGGACAAACGATTAGTGTCTATACTTCCCTTTCTCTCCAAGGTTGACCAGGAACATATGTAACTAACTGTCTCTGGGTTGTCAAAATTGATAATAATACAGTCCCCCTTTATTCTCTTCCTTGATTCCCCAATCCAAGGGACTCTTCGTACCATGGAGAGTCTACTTTTACAATGTGAAGGAAGGGGTCTATTGATCTGCAACCACTGCATAACTTTATTTTTCAGTGACCAAGTGGATTCACTCATATGTTCTTCCAGTTCTGGTACCCCCGTGAGAATCACAGTGTAGGGGCTTGCCTCTGGGGGGAGGTGGATTGGCCTCTTTGTACTAATTGGTTTGCTGGGTGCATCAGTAGCTTGTTGGGTATCCGAGGGTTTAGGCGAAGGGGGCTTTGAGTTCGTTCTAATAGGGTCAGCAGTTGTTACTGGCTTTCCTCGTACTTGTTTGGTGGCGCCCTTTGTGCCTGTAGGGGTCGCTTGTGCAATGGTTGGGGTTTTGGTGTTTTTTCCTATGGGTAGGGAGGTTTTTTGTATTGTGGGTTGGGGTGCAGATTTCTGTGCGGTGACTGCCTTGAGATGATTGACAGTCGTGGGGACTAGTGAAGCTGGGGTGGTGGTTAGTGGTTTAGGATGGCTAGTGTGGTTGATTAATTTAGCAATCTGCTTCTCAATATTGTTTAAAGTTCGCTCTATTGGAAGTAGCTGGGTTTTTATGAGATCCTTGATTAAGTCGAGCACTTGTGCGTTAAACTCGGGATAGTTAGTATTAACAGTGTCATGACTTCTATGGGCCTCAACCGACGATGCGGCCAGAACAAAGGAGTCATCTACGTTAGCAGGCAAAGAGTGTCTTGTATTACAAAGTTCACAAATGTGTAGCTTTAAATTACATCATCGTCGTCGTCGGAATTTTAGGTTTGCAAAATAGCATAGAGAAGAGTCTTGTTAATTCTTTAACATGTGAATGACTGGCCTAGATGGCCTATAAGGGACTTTTCCTAGTCGGCTAACAACACAAATGCATTCAAAGCCAACAACAGAAAGTATTTGTAACCAAACATTACATGATTTTACAACGCACAGGACATGGTGGTGAATCTATAAACTTACTTCAGAAGACTCCTCAAGACCTGGCTCTTCGAACAGTAGCAGCACCCCCCCTTCCCCCACCGCCTTGAGACTCTCACGGGTAAGTAGTGCGCTTTACAAATGATATGATTGATTGATTGATTTTTTATATAGCAAAATATACATAGAGCCTGCATGCACGGTTCACAGCAAGGGCATTTGGGGAATTTAGACTGAGTTCTATCCTTCAGTACACAAATGGCAGCGACCGAGGAACATCTGGTCCTAAGCCTTGTATTTATGGAAATTTTCTTCACTTCCTATTCTTAATTTTTCACCCTTTTTCCAATTTTTAACCTAGCATTGGAAACCGACTCAGCATGTAATATGAGATGTTACAAATTAAAATAAGATGAAAAGGCAGTGAACAATGGATGTTTAGGGTTATTTTAACTGAATATTTTACTTCCTTGTAATTGATCAATACTAAGATTTGATTAAAAGAACGGGGGCAAACAAAGGGGAGCAAGGGAGTAATTGTGCTGAGAAAGCAATAGCAGTGATGGGGAGTAGGTAGGGCCTGAGCATCAAAGGTAACACAGAAACTCCAAAACGCTAATGGCATGGACTCTGCTGTAGGTGGGCTGCAGACTGGTATCTGTGCTGAACACGTATGTGGAGATCGTCCACAACCGATTATAACAATTCACAGCAAGTAGGATGGTGATATTTGTTATCCACTGGACGCTGACTGGCATTGGATGCATGAGTACAATAAGAACAAGACAGGTAACTCCAGGTTACGTCTTACACAGTTCACCCTCCTTCATACGCCTACCTTACTCCACTAGTTTTACAAAAAAATATATCCTGATCACCCAGATAGCTGTCCAAGATGTCAAGCTGGGATTGCAGATTTCTTTCATATGGTGTGGTAATGCCCAACCATAATAGGATACGGGGACATAAAGCTAGGACCCATACAAACACCGCAAAGACATAATGTAAATGGCATTCCTTGGGTCAAAATAAAGATACACTTCACATAATAAAAAATCTGCTTGTCATCTTCACGATACATGTAAGTATGATGTCCAATAAGGTGGTGGACTTGTAGAGGGCAAACGTTAAGAGACTGAAGAGCGACTAGGCTCAGCACCTACCCTGTAGGAGTGGAAGAGTTCGATGGCTCTCAGCACATTGAATTTCCTGGCCATGAGGAATTTGACAGCCACATTCCAGGAGAGTGGAGACACATGGTGATTGGCAGTCCATTTGTTGATCTCCTCCAGAAACCTCTTGGTAGCCTAAAGGACAAGACAGAGAGTGAGGGAGGAAGATGCAAAGGCGAAGGCAATGGTCAGTAGACAGTGGTATAACTATTGCCTGCTGATGTTTTCTTCATCACAAAATATCAATAATTAATATATTAATCGATCTGTGATACAAATCATAAAATACTGTACCTGAAATTCTTACATTTTCTGCCAATCAAATATGTCCTGTCTAATTCAGTTCATCCCACAATGACCCTCCGTTCGTATTTCACATGAAAGAGGATAGATATCTTTAACAGCTGGAAAAACGCAAGGCTTCCAGGGCTCTCCTGACTGAGGTTATATCAAACACATTTCTTTCATGTAGTCTCCAGGGACGGAAAGTACTCCGTGCTACCAGACTTCTGTGGAATATTTTCTCAAACCGTGCCCTCCCACCCGGCTCCTGTTTATTCATTCAGTTTGGTTCACACACTGGAGCCAGTGTACATGGATAGAAATAAAAATCGGCGCCTTACTTGTGTGCGCGGTATGCGCTTCAGTGAGCTTTATATGAATAAAGCAAATCTTCATGTTATTTAATTTAGAAACGGTGACGCCTGGAGAACTTTAAAGGTAAGGAGGTGTAAGCACTTGTATTGAAAAGGACCCAATGAACTTAAGCCCAACTTACTTAAGGAATATCTTGGGTTGTTCTTTAAGAAAATGCTGGGGGGGAAACAGGACGAATGGGGTATTTTCCAAATTAACTATCACATAAACTAGCAAAAATCTAGTTTTCTGGAGGAGCATTAATAAAATACTGCAATCATTTTAAATTCGGCAAGAAAGTTTTAACCTGCCAAGGGGTGGCGGGACTCGCCAATCCCAAAGTATCTTGAAATTGTCTAAAGGACTATACATTTACAATAAAAAAAATCTTATTATGTGGTTTCAATTACCTAGATTTTTTTACAACGTGTATAGTATCTTTCTCTATTTCGTCTTTCAATCCTGCCCCTTCCAAGTAGCTTTACTGTGAATCTACTTGGAATGGTCAGTGTGGAAAATGTAAATGATGTTATACAAATCTCACACTTGCAAGCTGTGGACACCAGAGCTTTCGTTCAATCCAATCGCATTGCGGTAACAGAATCAAGCAGCTGACCAGCATACACCAATCACATAAGCTCTGTCCTCCGACAGTAGAAGCGATATCATGGAAAGCTTTATCAAGACAGATGATGAAATCCTTCTCACAAGTCCGGGAGCAGCAGACATAGCAGTAAGCGCGGTATAGTGCCATGGAATCACGCTTCCTCAATGAAATATTCACTTCAAATTCCCTTTTGAAACATCAGCTTGGCTGTTTTGCAAATACAAATATTTCACTATGAAATTGAAAGGTTGAATTTTGGATAACAAAATCTACTTTACCAAACAGAAGCGTGCACTTTTAAAATGATAACGGTATTTTGGTCTCAATACATCAGACATTCATTTTTAACAGACACGAGAGCATAACACTTTCAAGCACTCACACGTACTAGTGTTCCACACTGCCAGAATAAGCCTTTTATATCCATTTTCCGCACATCATATGGCAGGAATCGGCATCATCACCATTATGCATGGGATGGCCAGGATTACATAAGGAATGGCCACAAAGTAAAGGATAAGTACCATTACGTGAATGTCATTATTAGTAAATGGGTAACCTCAATTATGTACTCTTTAAGCCACTAGTTTGACAAGCATAGCCAGAATGTCACTAAAATGCCACGAAATGTCAAGTAGTAAACACCAATATGCCAGGAACAGCTGGAAAAGTCGCCTTTAGCACCACTTGTTCGTTAAGGATCAGCCACTACGAATATTCATAAAGGCCAGTATTATGCTAGGCATAGCCACAATGTTTCCACTATTTAGCGGAGAATTGCCAAAATGTTGCCAAAAATGCCACGGATATATCAAGGAAAGGTCACTATTGTGCTAAATCTAGCCAAGAAGTTGTGAAGAATGCCAAGAATAGGCCACTAGTATGCCAGGAATAGTCAGAATGTTGACAGAAAACCCACTAAATGTCAAGGAGGGGCCAACATTAATTGTTCCAATAGCTAAAATGTTGACATCAATGTCTACAAATGTCAAGTAAGGCCACTATGATGCCATGAACAGCATTAATGTCACCAAGAACGTCCATTATCGAAGGATTAGGTCCCATTACACGTGTCAAAACCATAATGAATGGCGACTATAAAACCAGGATGGGGCACTATTACACTAGGAAAAGCCTAAATGTTGCTGAGAAGGCCCCTAATGCGTCAAGTATGTGTCCCAATATGTCGGGATGGTCACTACATTAGTAAAATGCCCCCAAAATATTAAGGAAAGGCCGCTATTCTATCCAAATATTGCAGGGACCACAACATGATTCACTCATCTGTGTGCTACCAACCGACCTGTACTCTTGGCAGCTACCTACCCAAAACTACTCCCACTCAACACATTCAATTTTACCTTAACTTGTACAAATGAAAAACAGCGCTAATCACTGAGGCTAGCATACTATAAACTGTTCTTGTTGTGACAGGTGAGGAGCATAAGTGATCAACAGAAACCGCGACTTTCATGAGTCATGGACTCCGATCAAAAATGGTAGCAAATAGCATATTTAACTCTCTACATTTGAACATATAATAATTATGAATGGTCACCGGCACTTCACCAGTGTCCTATGTCACGCCTGAGGTGCCTAGACATACAAGTAAGGGAACGGTCCGTTTAATAACGTTGAGGATGGAGAACATTGAACAACTGTGTTCAAAAGGAAAAGGTCCCCATAGGTGGCACTTGGGTCATGGCTACCAAATCTGTAATTTATTGAATAAGGAGGCTTGTCCAGTAGCAGTGTGTTCCTACAGTGAAGGTATAAAGATTTACTCAGAATCTATAAATAATCCAAATTATAAATGCATCTCACACAACAAGTATGTCCATGTGAGGACGATTTTTTTCAAATAATTTTGGCAATCAGTGGCATATCGTGGAGCTTTTCTGTTTGTATATGTTTGAGGTGCCTCTAACTGGTAGGCAGTTACCATTCGAGATTGATCCCCTCCTTCATATCGGATACAGAATGTGAAACTAAATCCTGATTTAGCACACTTTTGATATGATTGAGCCCTGTGCCCCTTCTGCTCTTCACTGTGCTTTGAAGCATCTGAAGTCATAAGATGAACATCAGACTGAAGACTAAGAAGCGCAAAAAGAAAAAAACAAGGCAGAAGGCCTTTTCCATCTTTGCATTCAAGATCTGGACGGACATCTCCGTATCCATCAGGACCATCCCAATGCTGCTCAGATGTAGGAAAGAGTTAAATACTCACTTTTTAAAGAACACTACATCACAATACATTAACAGTCCACCAACCAGCTACATCTCCAATTACTCATTGACTTTATACTTGTGTTTGTACTAGGTTCGACGCTATAGAAATATATATACATACAGGTTTTATTATTCACCATCTAAGCGGTACTGATTGTAAAGGCTTTACAAGGTGAAAGTCGAAGCCCACTGAGCTATCCAACTGGTGGGAAATGTGGCCGCACACTAATGCTATCTACATATGCACTAAGCTTTGCAACCAGTTTACTTTGTATGCTATATTACGTGTCACTTTACACGCACATTTCACCTGAATCTGTAAAGCAACCTGGTCTAGTACCGAATACATAGGGCCTGATTTAGAGTTAAACAGTCTGTATTGCAGAGTACTTTACTCCAGCCCCAAAGAGGTACCTCCTACTGCCAAATTGAGAGATGTCCACCAGCCCAGCAAACATTTCTTAACATTAGTAGGAACTGCTGATGGGGCGGTTCCTATCAAAGTATTAAAAGCTTGACGGGCGGATCTGTCACCCTGATGGTACCGTCCATCAAATCTTTAGCATATTTTTGTATTTTACAAATCAAATTCTCAAAGTGGAATTTTGTTTTTGAAAACACAAAGCTAATGACACCCAGACCATGGGAGTTGTCTCCCATTGTGTGGCGTTCATTCTGCAGTGTTCATTGCCGCTTACCAGCAGGTTTTACCCCAAAGTGATGCACAGTGAAAACTGGCCAGTCGACTGCTCACTCTAAATTGGATTAACAGTCAAATGGCCAAAATTCAGATGGCCTTTACTCTATCGGGCTGTCGAAGGAGTATGTCAGCAACAGAGATGGAACAGTCTTCGTCACCGACATACCTACGGTCTGACTGTCTCAAAATCAGGCGAGAGAATCATTTTAGGAAAATGATTTGAGGCATGAAAGGTCCCAGCCAAATCCCTAAACGGCACTTGCCTAGAGTTCTAATGAATGGGGATTCATTTCTTCAGGGCTGCGGGTTGATCTGGGGCTGGATTCAGAAGCAGACCAATTTATTTGGGTTTATTTAAAACATGGCCACAGCAAAATATGACTCACATTCTTCCTACAGGGGAGGCATTGACCCCAAAGATTCTGATCGCTACAGCATGATGTCATCAGCAAATATGGTTAGCCTTGAGACATCTCACACTCCATGTATTTATCTGATATCTTGGCTGACCGCTGTTGGCTCCAACGTGAGTGCAAAAAAGAGGAGTGAGATAAGGCCTAGTGTTGCATTGAATGCAGATGGTTGGAGATTTTCTGCCGATGACCCACAAGTGTGCTCTCAGTAACCGGTGGCTGTCCAGGACACAACCAATAAGACATCAGTAAAACCCAAGGCACTGCACTGCCCTAACCATGAATGGCCAGCCAACACGGTCAATCAACTACCCAGCATGCAAGGATAGCAGCATGGCATTATTATACATCCTTTGGGCGTGTTCTAAGATATGGACGATTTTCTTGGAATTATCATCGCACTGGACCACACAATAAACCGTGATTGGTGTGGCAGAGGTCCCAAGGCATTGCCCAAATACTTTTTAAAATCTTAATATCTATATTGAGGAGGGAAACAGGCAAAATCGAAGGTGCACATGGTTGGATCCTTCCCTGCTCTTGGGCTCACCAATATCGCAGGGTTTTTCGTAGTACTGATGTGCCCAAGTCTCAAAAGTTACTGGGCAACTTCCTGCAATTAAATTTTGAAAACAAAATGGCAATTTAGCTATACGGTCCTGGGACCTTGCCCACCTCAAGTTTAGCGACGGCACTTCTCACCTCCTCTTAAGAGACAATGGCATTTAATGACTCCCGCTGGATATCGGTTATCCCACAGCTCGTGTGGGCCTTCAAACTATTTGTCTCTGCAGCCCAGTATATTTCTAATCTTCCTGATTTTGATCCTCCACATGATGTGGAGAAGTGTGGCTCAGGGGTTAGAGGCGGCAGACCTGGAGCTTGAGTTCGGCCCGGTACCAGGGTTCAATTCCTCGCCTCGGCCTCTTGGGCTCAAAAATTCCACGGACTCGTTAATTCTCGCTCCGGTGCCTTCTCGACTCACGTGTTCACACTCTGCGACTCTGGGCAATAGCTTGCTTAATCTCCACAACGGCCCCTCGCGGTGGGATGCCTGGCTTTCACCTTGTGGATACCCTGCCAGGGTATCTCACAGGGGAATACCAGGACGGGTTCCCTAAGCAAGCGCTGAGATGCCCCAGGGTAAGTCGTGCGCTATATAAGTCTCATTCATTTCATTTCATTTCATTTCATTTCATTTCATTTCATTTCATGTCACTCCTGACTGAGAACCTTTTTGACGTGAGTATTCTAAAAAAGACCGTTAGCTCATTCAAAACTTGGCAGTTAGAATTTGCACAACCATTTGTTTGGTAAGAGTCGTTCTGCGGCGCTTGCTGTTGGTTTTTGATGCCTTGGATTGGTAAGGTAGTTTAGTAACGCTTACTGTGGCTTTGGATTAGTATGAATGGCCAGTATTTGTATGTATGTAATATGTAAATTGCAATTTATATAGGCAGGTAATGAGAAGATTTTTCTCTGTTTTGAATGGATTTGAACGGCACACAGTATAAGAGTACCTTAAGTGCTACTTTGATTATAATGCTGCATATTTTGCACTATTTTTGGCATGCCTGTTTCAAGCACACATCGGAGAATGTGTTGCTTTTTGGAGGTACCATAGTGAGATGTGAAGTGAATTAGCCGGCTCCCCTGAGGGAATACCTAAATAGGTTTACGTATAAAAACATTTCTTCATTGGTGATTCTGTATCACCATGGAATAAAATATAACAATAATACAAACAAGGATTCATTTCTGAGCACTTTTATAAATGGAGAAATGCAGAGCGATTTTTTGGTGTTCTGCCAGACAAAGCTAGTGAATGGAGTGTATTTTGGCTTCTTGGAAATAAAACAGTTTGTTGGGCGGTTTTTTTTTGCAGTCTTTTGGAATACTATTGAGAAGCTCTTCTTGTAAATATGACTTACCACAAGTATTTACAAATGGTTTGGTTTAACCCCTTCCATGCTCATGACGAGCTCAGCTCGTCATGAGGCACAGTTGAGCTGTGCTGATGACGAGCTGAGCTCGTCATGAAACAATGGGAATTCATAAAGTTCAGCACAGGAGGGGAATTCCATCAGAAGCCAAGGTGTTAAGTACAGTCTGTGGGCTGTCCTTTGTTTCTGTTCTAAGTGTTGATCTGTGGGTTAGTCATGTGTTTAAATGTCTACGTGGTTCGTGGTTTCACATTAGTTGTACTTCTGTAAGTAAATTGCGATTGCGCTATTTGTGAAATAATGGCTCTTAAGCGCGCTGTATTATGTGTCCTCAGTGTATGACCCCTTCTGTATATGTCTGGAATGAGCTCAATGTGTTTGTGTTTTCTTGCTGTCATCAGTCTGTTATGCAAAATGTCATTTAATTAATATCAAATATAAATTAAATAAAAATCCAGAAATGAACCTTATGATATGCTAAATATGCTAAATAACTACATGTTACCATTAGATTGATAAGAGTAATCAACTATGCACATGTACAAACTGCCAATGCTTAAAATATAAAATTAGAATTCACATTGAATAGGAATAAAATAGGCCCAAAAAAAACCTGAAATATTGTGCTTTTTCAATAAATAAACAATTATAAAACGTTACATTTTCCTTAGATACATTGTGTTAGACATAAACAGGCAACACACATCATCTGAGTTCATTGGATGTTGCTGAACTAAAACATACATTATAGAACATGTATTGAAATGCCTTAGTTTGAAAGAGACAGTCACCGTGCTTCCATTTCAACACTGAAAAAAGCTTTACAACAGCTGTGTTTTAACTGCCCCTGAGGAACGGCTGTTATTTTGATTGTAGGCCACGGAGAGACAGGAATGTTGACTCGGCCAGGATTTTGTCAGTTAAACACGGGTTAAAATCCTGCATTTCAGATAACAGGAAAACATTTAAAGGAAGGATTTCCTTTCTTAAAGCCTGTTTTTATAAGCATATTTGTGGTTCTGATGTTAAATAATTGTCCTTTTAAAAAGTGGTGCAAAACTTTTCATGTTTCAAGTTAGGCTTCTGTGCTTAGGCTTATGAATGAATGCGTCTAAATACGATAGGCAATGAATGAAGCTTGCTTTTCCTATGTGGAATCATCAAAATGATTGGTTTTATAAAAAATAATTATGAAAAAAATTATTTAAAAAAATACGTGTTTTTAAATATTGTTTTTTTAGCATTTATAAAGCTTACTACTCATACTGTGACATCAAAATAATTATAGGATATTCATTTTTAAGTGCCCCAAATATCAAAGTCGAAATTGGGCAAAATTCACTAATTTAAAAAGAAATTCTGCATTCAGAGCAGCTTTTAACTTGCCTTAGGCCTCAGAAAATACATACATTTAGGTATAATACAAACAGCTGACTTCTATATTGTTAGACAAGTATTCTGCACACTGCTTATAATTTAAAATATGTATAAAAATGAGAAGAAGATATTTTCTTAACTCTAAACTGACAAACAGGGGAACAGGGAACTGACAAACAGTAGGAATATTTCCTACTGTCAAAATGGGGGAAGGAGGCTAGCTCCTCTACAAATTAAGGCTAGGTAATATGTAAGTTACTCTCTCTTTTTCTCATTTTTTTTCGCCTGTCTAAGCGGTCTGTGAAATAGCAATGAGACATTTAATTGGCTATTCAGTAATACTGTTTTAAACATTATTAGCATTAATAAAATGAATAAGTATATATGTTATGTTACTGCCCATTCTGTTTGATTAAATTATGACAGGATCAGTAGTCTAGATTGTTGTTCCCTTATTTTGATCTTTATGGGGAACTAGATGTGGGTAGTTTTTGTTCTACAAGTCTTAAGGTGATAACACCATTATTGTATGTTATTCCATGCTACATAGTTTTGCAAGGGCATTGCTAGTTTTTTTATTAGCTAGTCTGTGGAAATACACTGACAGTCCTTATAGGAGCTGATGTTGCATAGTTTGGATCATGAAAGGAGAACACAGGAAAGATGCCCATGTAATCCTTAGCAGACATTTTTGAAGGAAATCTTGTTTTATAGATAAGAAACCCTGTTAAATTAGCAGTTTTAGATTTTCCTGTTCCTCCTATAACATGAAAGCATGGTCCTAAGTGTACAATGTAGGTGCTTTTATTAAGAAGATTCATTTTAGAAGTGTCTGCAGTCCTGTACAAGTAATGTAAAGTTTATGAGCAAAAGTGTAGAACATTTCCTTTTTTGAGGGTTTTCAGATTAGTACACAGGAATACACCAATGTAAGGATTGAGGGTATGTCTGTGTTGTTTTTCTCTTTTGCTCACAATTTAGAAAATGAATACAGACTTACTTGGCTGCTTGGGATTGGGTGATGTACTACTCTTGTCAGTTCACCAAAGAGTTCCTTTTATACTTGCCAATAGGTCCAGGATGTTTTTTTTACTCTCTTATAGATAGATGAAAGTGGTTCTTGGGTGCCTTGCTAATATATGGGGCGTCCCAGGACTAGGAAATATTCTGACACTATCCTCTCTGTTGATAGACTGTTTCTGTGCCTTGTCTAAAGACCTTTTGTTCTGCCCACCAATAGATCTTTGCTGCCTTACAACCATTGCCAGAGGGGCCGGGACATCAAATTCAGCCTGGGGAGTCCGCGTCAGTACCAGTCCAGCTTGAAGCCAAAGTGAAGGTAACCAGCACAGGCATTTCTGGCAACTAGGACCTCAGTGAAGGCGGAAGCCCTAAGATGTAATGTGTACCCCTGCCACTGTCTTGGGCGAAAGACAGGGTCTCAAATCAGAAAGGAGAAATTATGGATCAAGTATTTAATGCCCAGCTGAGAGTCACAGACCGACAAGAATAGCGAGGAAGCTTTGCTTGAGGTGACCCCTTTTGAAACAAGGGTTGCTTCAGAGATTCTAGCATCAGGCCTCTGAATCCTGGTCCCAAAGTGAATGCAAGTTTGTTCCTTTGTTTGTTGGTCAAGAGATACCTGGGTAAACTGGATGCAATGTCTGGCCCCAACAAATGAGCAGTGCGGCAGCAGAGCAATACAGGAGTTAGGGAAGGACTTGAGTTTAGGGTACAGGTGCTGTGTCTCTGGTGCCTGTTAGATTGAAGGGAAGAAAACTGGTAAACTACCTGAGACACTGGACAGGATCGCTAAGAGCATTTGCTCTGGTGGGTGACTGCCCTATCCTGAAAGAAGAGACTTTTTCCTTATAACTGGCCTATGATTCTTGAGTTGAGAGTTGTGCAGCTCCACCGTGGAAATAACAAGAGCCTGCCTGTGAGGCTCAAACAGACACAGGGAGAAGACTCCCCCCTGGTTGGTTGTACAGCAGCTTCAATTTCCCCAAGGACGACTTCTTTTTCTTGTCAATAATGTACCCCTTTGGATGTCCCGTTTTTAAGGAGGAGCAGCCCTTTGCCGCTCTTCGTCCTGATTCCTATGGTACTGTGTCGTCCTCCGGGTCCCAGATATGATTGATGTTCTAGCCCTCATGAAAGGAAAATGTAAAAGTCAATTTGAAAATGTTTTTATTAGAGATGTCCTGTTAGCTATTCTGAAACTGAAATGAATAGTCACTGAAATGCATATGAGCCCTGAAAATGTTTTTACTAGACGGTTTTAGGATTTGCTTTTGCTTAGGGTTGTAAAAAAATTATAATTCTATTTGTAATAGTGGTCATTACTCTCTCCTGCTATCTGTATATTAATTATGACCCAATGCTCCATTCTCTTTGCATTCCTGCTTATGTCTTATATATACCCGCTTAATTAAATGTTTAGAATGGAAAATGCCCACCTAGCAATGAATTATGAAATTGATAAATTTATGAAAATTAATGTGCAAATATTTTCTATGTTCCTACTGGATCATAGGAATGTCTTTAGCTCATGCTAAAAGGACCATCTGTTAAATATTGCAGGAATTTGTTAGCATGAGCTGAAAGCCATTTTGTATTTCTGGCAGCCATTTTGTTTGCCATGTGCTGCCACCTGCTCGCCATGTGCTCTGTCCTCCCTCACTGTTGACTGGTCTTGTAATCTGCCTAGAAACGAACTATATTTAGCATCTTCCACCTTCGCACATGCTCAGAAGATCCTAGCTAGTAGAATGTGTCAGGTTCTAGCAAGATGAAATTAAGGAAGAAGTAAGTTACCCAGAATGCCCGGTAGAATAAAGTGATATAAGCTCCAAGATCGCGCGGGAAGACGTGCGTAATCTGTCGTTTGAATTGGTCACTCTCTCGGCTGAGAGAGTGTCAGACGTACCAGAGGAACTCGAGGATTCGGGGATCCTTCATTTCGAGAGATTAGAGTCTGCGCCTTGAGTACGGAAACCGGTTTTGTCTATGAAGCTGAATTTTGGCGGTAGGAGTTCACCGCGTATTGCCGTGTTCATTTGAGCTTTGTCAAGCGGCTATCGGCTTGAACTCGGTGACGGGACCGTTTATGCCGAGCCAACAGGAGTGGTTTCATTTGTTTATCGTACGCTGTTTGTTCGCATTTCTCCTGAGGCGGAAGCCGGGAGGTTGTTGTTATTTTAACTGTGTGTAGCCAGATTAATTGAGCTATCACTGGGCATAATCGCGGATTTTATCGCGGCGATTCCCCCTCGTTTTTAAATCACTTTAAACCCTCCCCTGCACTCTGTTTATTCACTTACTTATTCCCTCGCTCTCCCTTCTAGGAGTTCGCAGCCGAGTTAGGTGCTGACCCCCTCGGTCTCGGACTTTCTGCAGCGGCCATCTTGGCTTGGGAGACTTTCTTCTCTCCACTAGAGGGACAGTACTTAAGGTTATAATGATGCCTCCGCGCAGCGGACGCGACCAGCGGACGTGCCGTATCAGCGCCGGAGTCACGCCAGAGTGCAGCCCGTCTGCGCCCGTCAACGACATGGAGGCGCCAGGGGCCAGGATCGCTGCCCCCCTTCCCCTCTTCCCACCAAAGTGGAACCTCTTTATACCTTTAGTGCCCTACGTGCCCTCAAACCACCTCGCCTACCCTATCATCATACCATCACTCTGGAAACATTCATAACGACCCCTGAGGGCTGCTGGACTAAGACAGCTAACCACCAGCAGGCTCCGGATGCCGGTAAATATCTGCCCTCCCCCCAAGGTCAGGTCCTCCTCTTATGTCTACCCGCACTGGCTTCCTCATCAATACCCGCTGGCTTGTCAAAAATAACATCACTTTCAATGAATTCGCCTCAGAGAAACAACCCCTGTGGGTCTCTATTACCGAAACCTGGGCCACGGACTCTTCCGAGCCGGACCTAATAAATGCCATCCCTGAAGGCTATGCATTGGCCAGAATGGATAGAATAGGGCGCGTGGTAGGGGGCCTCGGGATACTTTATCATAGTTCGATAAAATGCCGAACCTCTTACCTTTCCTCCCCGCACGACCCCTTTCAAGCTATGCATTTTATTCTAAATCCTTCCTCTACGGTCTCCATTTCAGGGATCCTGATCTATAGACCCCCTGGTCCCAGGTCCGCCTTCTGCCTCGAACTTTTAAACATTCTGGAACCCTATATTGATATCCCCAATCTTACCATCCTCGAGGATTTTAATTTCCATTTAGAAAACCACAACTCCCCTGACACCATCCATCTGTTGGATTCCTTAGCCTCCTGCTGTCTGCGGCAGCTAGTGAGCAGCCCGACCCACTTAGCTGGGCATACCCTGGACGGGGTATTTACTAACGACACCCGGCTTCAGATTGGATCCCCCCTCCCCCTATCCTGGTCTGACCATCTGACCATCCCCCTTGAATTTGCTTCTCACCTTTCCTCTGGACCCCAGCCAGACCGCAACAAGTGGGTTCTGAGGAGGAATTTTAGGAAGATAAGAAATGAGACTCTTACTCCCTTCCTATCCAAACATACGATCCTGCCTACAAAGGATGCCGGAACTGCAGCTCTCGAGCTCTCTAACATATTAGTAGAGGCCGTCGAATCTCTTGCCCCTGTTCGCCAACACTACTCGGCCAGGAAGCGTCCTTCAGCCCCCGGGTTCTCAAGCTCCCTCAGGACCCTTAGACAGGGTTGTAGGAGGCAAGAAAGACTATGGATATCACATCTGGAACCCATAGAGAAGGACAAACATAAAACTCTCCTTAAGGGCTATAAAGCGGCAGTGTTGGCTGAAAAGAAGGCGCACTTTACCAACCTTACTGGCTCACTTACTTCCCCCAGAGACCTGTTCAATATAGTCAATACTCTCTCTCTTCTTCAGGCTCCCGACACTATAACAGCCTCCCAATATCTTTGTGGTCGGATTTCCACTTATTTCCACACAAAAATCTTGGATATTTACACCGATTTGGAAACCCTTAACCTCAATCTCCACCCTGTGATCCCCCCCTCACCTCCCGCAACTTTGGAAAATCAAGATACTGAGCTCTCCACTCGGCTCACCCATTTCCCCCCCCCCTTACCCTCGACCACCTTAGTGCGCTCCTGGACAGGCTTAAGTCTGGATCCCAACTTGACCCCTGTCCTGTGAAAATCTTGAAAGAATGCAGACAGGTACTTATGCCCCCTTGCCGAGGTAATGAATCTAGCCATTTCTGAAGGGGTTTATCCCTCGACGTGGAAAACGGCCATTGTCAAACCCCTTCTGAAAAAGACCACACTAGACCCGGGGATTTTAAAAAACGTCCGTCCCATCTCCCTTCTCCCTGCCCCCGCTAAACTCCTGGAGGCACACCTTAACCACCACTTGAGTGCCTTCCTCGACAGTTTCAGCTCTCTGGACCCCTCTCAGCATGGCTTCCGAAAGGCACACAGCACTGAGTCGGCACTCACTGTTGTTGTCGTCGTCAGCATTCGGGCCAAGGTTGATAGTGGCAAAACGACTTTACTGGTGCTGCTTGACTTAACGGCGGCTTTTGACACCCTTTCCCCATCTATCCTTGCTAGTCGTCTTAGCAGCATGGGTGTAGATGGCCCCTCTCGCAGCCTCCTCACATCCTTCCTTGACCAACGGCAGCAAAGGGTAAAACTTGGTGACTTCATCTCTCCCATCAAGCCTGTGAAGTGTGGGGTCCCCCAGGGCTCTTCTTTGAGCCCTACGCTTTTTAACATTTATGTGGCCCCACTCGCCAGGCTTGTGAGGTCCTTTGGCCTACAAGTTCTTTTCTATGCCGACGACACGCATATCATGGTCTCCATTACACAATCTGTGGAAATTACGGCTCTTAACTTCAAAAAGTGTATGGAGGCGGTCTCTGACTGGATGGTCAAGAACTTCCTCAAATTAAATGGGGGAAAAAACGAGGTCCTCATCTTTGGAACCAAACATGAGATCTGGTCAACGGACTGGTGTCCCTCTGCCATTGGCACCTGCCCCACGCCCTTTTCCTCCGCCCGTAATTTGGGTGTTATCCTGGACACCACTCTTTCCCTTGAGAAACAGGTCAGCAGGACAATCTCCACCTGCTGTGGTGCCCTGAGGATTTTAAGAAAAAAATCACCCACTACCTTTCCCTGGAAGCCCGCAAACAGGTCGCAGCGGCTCTTATAGCCTCCAGGCTGAACTACTGCAATGCACTTTATCTAGGGATTAACATCGGCTTGGTCCAGCGCCTTCAGATTGTGCAAAACGCAGCGGCCCGGTTTGTCAAGGATGCCCCGAAACACTCTTCGGGTTCGGCCATTAGGAAGAACCTGCATTGGCTTCCCATGCAGGCTAGGATACACTTTAAAGCCCTTTCCCTTACGTTCTGCGCCTTGAATGGCACTGGGCCCGAAGGAAATCGGTCACTTGTGCACCCTTATGTCCCGGGCAGGGCACTTTGCTCCTCCAATAAAAATCTGCTTGTTGTGCCTCGAGTATCTAAGGCCAGATCTGCCGGAAGGGCCTTTCGAGCTCTCGCCCCAGACTCTGGAACACTCTACCTGATGGCCTCAAGAAGCTTACTTCCCATGCCCTTTTTCGCAAAGCACTTAAGACCTGGCTCTTTCAGGAAGCTTACCAATAACCTGCTCCCACTCCTTCTGATCAGTTTTACCATCTTTGGCGCCTTGATGCCTTTGGGTTTAGTTGCGCTCAATAAATTCATTTTCATTCATTCATCCATTCATTTAATTCATTCATTCATATCGTATAGTGGTTTTCTGATGTCAGCGGGTTATAGCGGTGTTCGCAACCGCATAATACCGTGTGTTGGGAAAAGAGTGATGTTATAGAATGTTGTGGTGGTCGCATCGCCTTATTACTATATAACTCGGATTATTCTATGTACTTTTCGTGTTCTAAACAGTAGCGGAATACAGCGGCGGTCCGAACAGCATATTACCGTTATCATTGATATTATTTGCCTTGCTTTACTATTCCAGGTTGGGAAGGATAATGGGATACGTTTAGCTAGACAGGATAAGGGACATAAAGAACCTGCTAGCAGACTCACGGTGAAGTAACCTTGAATTATGCTTTTGAACAATTAACAAGAACTGATGTTTACTGAATGATAACTCTTGGCAGCGTGAATAGAGAACAGGGATGGGGAACACACCTTTATTGATTAGTTATACATTGAATTAGAGGGAGAGGTGCTCATGATGTTGAATGCTTTCATTTCAGGCTATCTGATTAACGTATGATGTGATCCCATGTACATGGTGCTATGCAGTGGCAAAACAGGTACATCCAATTAGTCTTTTAGTGAGAATTCATGAGAGTAAATTACTCGACTGTCTTTAACCTTTGTGCTTATGTTGTTTTAGAGCCTTTTTTTTCTTTGCTGAGCCCTTCCCATCCATTTTTCCCTCACCTGATTATTCGAAGACCTTGGGGGGTAACCCCATATCAGGGGACTTGGTAATGTCAGGAGGTGGACCATTATTCTGCTGCATTTGAATCCTGCGAAGCTGGGCCGGACAGAATGCACCTGCTCTTCTTGTGGAACTGTCAGGCTATTTTTGCTGCTGTATGGAGAAGTAACTCTCCTCCCACTTAGTTGAGCAAGCAGATCTTGCATGCCCATATTAGTCATTTTGCATGCTTACATGAGCAAGGACTGCTCCTTGGTCTTATGCGGACTATGTAACCCTAAGCATATATAAGGCCTCTGTTTTCTGTACTCCTCAGACTGCCTCATTCATTTGCTAAGGCTTCTGTGTGACGTAGTCTCCCTCACTTGAGGTTAATAAGGAGGTTACTTTTATATTTTAGCTTCTGTGCCAATTTCTTCTTTGTTGGTTTAAAAGGACCAAGTATCAGTGGGACCCCTGAGAAGGTTTCTATGTTCCTCACAAACAGTTCTCCATGTTGTGGGCAAAAGGCCATGATGCCTTATATGTGTCCTGGTAAAAATCTCACTATTGCTAGGACATCCACAACTACTTCCCCATATTGTTTTTAACTGCCTGTACCCTGTCTGCATGGTGTGTGTGACCTTCACCTGGGAAGCAAATTGTTAGCCAACCATGTACCCTGCTGAACAGAATTACTGTTTAGTCTCAAAAATTACTGGGCAACTTCCTGCAATTAAATTTTGAAAACAAAATGGCAGGTTAGCTGTATGGTCCTGGGGCCTTCCCCACATCAAGTTTAGCGATGGCACTTAAAACCTCTTCTTGAGAGACTATGACATTTAATGACTCTGCCTGGATAGCTGTTATCCCACGGCTCATGTGGGCCTTTAAAGAGTTCTCCATGTTGTCGGCAGAAGCCCGCGATGCCTCATATGTCCTGGTAAAAATCTATCACTATTGACATGACATCCACCTCTACTTCTCCATGTTGTTTTTAACTGCTCTTACCCTGTCTGCATGATGTGTGATCTTCACCTGGGAAGCAAATAGTTAGCCAATTATGTACCTTGCTGAATAGAATTGCTGTTTAGTCCTTACAGAATTAAATTCTATGCAGTGGCGGCTGCTGATAAATTAAACTGGTGCGGCAAACATATGAGGCTAGCTTAAAATAAATAAAAGATTCACTTACCTCGGCCCTCGATGCTCGCAGCTCCTCCATCTTTTTGTCAGTGGATCTAACTCCCCTAGTCGAATCAAGGGGCTTCTTTCACGCTGCACAGGCAGCATGACAGAAGCACCAGGATTGGCTGAAGTGGACTGGCTCCACGTTCACTGAGGCACTGGGGGCCTCTGCTTATTCTCCACCCGACTGTCTTAGAGAGGCAGGTGTAATGGTTTACACTGTACATGTCAGGCTGGCCATCGTAAGACCGCCAGCCAAAGTGACTTGTGCAGTTTAAACTGGTGGAGTAAGTTCTACTCCCCTGATGCCAGTCAGCAGTGGACCCGCCCCTAAACACAGCTTGGGCTGGGGGAAGGGAAAAATAAATAAAATTTGTTTTATTAACATTTTATTTTTTACCTTTTGTGGAGCTGGCAGCAGGGGGGTGATGCTCCTCTGCCCTAATAGAGGGGCCACCACCAATTCTGTGTTGTGTAAGTTGAAAGCTCAGACTGGGACCTATGGCAAACACCTTTCTCCAAGTTTTCTTTGATAAGGATCATTTGTGTTTAGCTTCCAAGTCCAAGTTGAAGTTCCAGATCTGCCATAGTTCCAGCTGTTATGTGGTCACATTAGGCCCAGGTAAGAACACCATCATTTTACATTCTAACGTTTAAAAGTGACATATTTTCTTGAATGTTGACACTTAACACACATTGGCTTACCTGCCTGTATGGGACAATATTCTCTGCAATAACTTTGCTTACATTTACATTTCTTCGTAGGGATATTATCAGAGCCTTGATCATTCTGTTCCAGGGCTTAGATAAATGCGCAAAATGTTGTTGTTTGTTATTGTCCACTTGGCGACAGCCCTATAAAGATAATATCAATAATGGCAGCTTGACACTGGTTTCGGCATGGTAACATGGGTGAAGTTTATTATATTAACGACATCACTCCTTTGTTGAGACAAAAGAGCATTTTGCAGACACTGTCGAGGCCACCCCATGCCGGAATTCCAGCCCAGCTGAATCTTGTTCACCTCCTGAGAAGGATGGTGTCCAGCTGTACACCAAGACGGACTCCCAGATGACACATACCCACAGGTAACTGGGGAGTTATAGTACCCTAGGGGTTCAGGCAGATTCACCCACCCTAGGCACCCTAGGATATGGAGCGCTAGGTGGAAGCATAACTATAACTGACATGCTTACAGAGTTTATAAAGGCAAGACTTTAGATCTTCTTTGATGGTGCCAACTTCAATTTAATCTCCATTCCAAATTGTATAGATATTTCTGAGAGATTCCTGTAAGGTCTGTTGCCCCCTTCTCTCATTTCTGTGAAGCCCTTGTTCAATCTGTGTCATAGTCATCCCCTATTGCCCTTTAGATCTTTCACCACCAGCATGTCTTCACGTTGGGCTCTCCCCAGCACGTATACTGGGCTCATGCGGCTCTTTGCACATGGCAGTCTGACACTATCTTAGTGCAGATGTTTCCCATGCCACTTCCCACCACATGTCTCTTCTGCAGACTTGCTGAAAGCTGGCTCGCCAAACATTCAGAATCTCTGACCCCTGATGGCAGTCAGTACCGCCCAGATGCCCGACAGAGTGGCTAACTAGCACATGTTATTCACAGTACTAAATCCATTAGTAGCGAGAATTGGCAAGGTGAATCGTTCTCACTTAAATAATTACCTCTTCAACTAATAAAACCCACATCAGTTCAGATCAGAACCCCCATGCTCTGGCAGGGAGCAGCCACAGGGGCATTACAAGGCCTGGTAGTAGATATAAACAGTGCAGCAGGTGTAGTATCATCAGAACCCACTGGTATAAGAGACCAATTGCACCCTAATTATAGCTGCATGTCACTACCAAACCAGAGAACATGGGACCTTAGTTGAATCAGGACCCATTGTCACTGGTACAAGGAATGTAAAAAGTGAGAGAATAAAAAGAAAAACAGCCTCTTCCTGAAAGGGAAATCAGGCATTCAGAGATGTGAGACAGAAACATGGTAACAGAAGGTCAAGTTCCCTTTTATAACTCCCTGGGAGGGGGGTCGAGCCTAAATTATAGACTGGTGTAAGTATTTGTGTGTTTATTTTAGCCTTCATAGTTCTGTGGAACATGATAAGTGGTCTTCTGGGAATGCATGGTAAGGAGCATTCCAATAGGCCTTTTCCTTTAACAGCAGTGCTTGCATGAGCCACTACCACGTGAGCGCGACTCTAGCCAATCACGCGTCCCCTCCCCCAGGAGCCCGGCAGGCCAACGCCTCTATCCGAATGGCGGGCTCTTCCTCATTCAGCATATGTCTACCCCAGTGTCCCAGGAGTCCCTGATCCTCGGGGTCCGGTTGACGAGGGCATCTCTAGGTACCAAGAGGGTGCCTAGCTTCCAGGGCGTGAGTACAGCGTGCCGCGATCAAGATAAGTACTTTTCCCTCCCTCGAGGCTAAGATTGCAGTCCATACTGAGCCTCCCCCTCTCTTTTTTCTTTTTTCTCCAAATAGGGTGTGCCGATTAGCTATCACCCCCCTCCCGAGACCCATGATGTGCTGTAACTAAGCACTCTTATAAGGATTTTTATATTTGCCCTTTGAGCTACCTGAGAGTGGGGTATATAAATTAGCCCTGTAACTACCATTTAGTCTAAGTATGTTTGGCAATATTTTGTTCGAGTATCTTGAGCCCCTGTAATTGATTGTTTACATCGACATTGATCCGTCACTTCGTTGTCGCCCAGATTGATGTATTCACACACAGAGACCCACTCTTGAGGCCTCCACTTGGTAATAGCTAAATCTGCTATGAGCACGAGTATTTCACAATTGTCACTCGTGCATTGGTCTGGCTACTATTATTCACCTTAGAAGCACTTTAAACAAAGCTATCAAGCATTGTACGTGTTTGGATGCTGTTTAAACTAGGTCATCCTTCTCTTCCGGTTTGTTTTTTGTTATGTTAAATGTCTCTGTCCCATACAGAATAAACTCGGTTCTACTCCCAAGGGAATCTGATGTAAATAATTTTCAATTCTTAACATAACTGTCCTCTAGTAGGGTGGGCCTTAGCGTGCCGATACCACCAAGGCCGCTACACACACCAATGTAAATACTTGCACACACTGGTGGTCCTGATGAATGCCTGATAGAGCTTGTCACATAGGCAGAAACATGTTGACCGTCTTTTTTTCACTAGAATAACAGTGGACCTTTATTTTGTGTCCGTTATCCTTCACATATTTTTTAACCTGACCATTTGGCGAAACCAATTTTTTAACCTGACCATTTGGCGAAACCAATAAAATTATTTTTTTCGACTCAATTGGCCATTTTATCTATCACCTCACAATCACAATACCAGCTCCGCAGTAACCTGGCATTGAAGCACACCGGGTGGTATTCGGCCACTCCTGGTGGTGCCCAGTGATGAAGCAGGTCACCGACCAGGTCGGTGAGTGAGGGCCTTCATATAAATCTATTATAGAGTTAATATAATTTTTGTTGCTTCAACCTGTAGTCAATCCTTTTGATTTGACGCTCCTTTGTTGTTGTTAAGTATTTTAGGGCTAAGACACGTAAATGATGCCTATGGCAAGAGACAAACGTTACGATGAAAGAGCTGGGAGAAGGAAGAAACACAAGGAGGTAATGTCTATAACCAGGTCACAGGTTGCACCTCTTACTAGTTCAAAGGTTGTTTTAGGATTTCACCTAAAATATATTTTTTTCTACATACCATTCTTTTCATATTCTTTTATTTCACTGCAATGTCATTTTCATACTTTGGATTCACGCACTTTAAAGTTGAGCATCTACAATTAACATTACATACAAAAGCAAACCATTATTGTAGAAAAAAATATTATTCAAGTTCCATCAGGCAGCATATTGGTGATTTCTCAAAACAAATCATATAAATCGATATCAGAATACACTGTTATGGTGATGCGAGGTGATTTATTTATTAAGGCACTCAAGACATGTATGGGGATGTTGTTATTAATATTTGGTTATTCTGCAAATACGTTTCCTCTGCGAACTCTCAAACATTTTTATATAAGATTTAAACACAGCAATGTTTCCTTGAAGAAAAAAAAACAGGCTGCAAACAACCAAAAGGTTTACTCTATTAAAGAAGATCACAGAAATGTTGGTCTGCTGACCTCAGCACGCCACCATACCTGTAAGAGCAATCAAGCAGAGTAAGTCATAATTTGCGGTCTTCCCGATTATTTATTCATGATGAAGGTCGGATTGCAACTCACACTGAATCTGAATTTGATGTACTACTAACATGACCGTACATAGGTCGACTCATAATTCTTTACTGGTCTCAAAATAGTAGTCACAAACTGCGACCAGTTTTTTGTGCGACCAACTCTTTATATATCTGGCCCTTGTATTATATATACTCCCTAAAACCTTTCTCTGTCCATAACCAAAATCAAAACCATGCACTGCAACGTACTTCTCTACAGTTTGTTACTTCAACCAACGGAACGCACTGACTTCATGAAAGGAATAAAACAGAACCGCAAAGAGCCCTGAAATGCACACGGTCTGCCCACTGTTTGGCTTCCCTCCTCGGTAGAGACCTCCACTGGTTGTTTTTTTACTTCGCCCCAATTAGGAGATGGGTACCGGTTATAGAGCTAAAACCAAAAAGTAACATGTTGCAGTGATCCTTTAGTTTGAGTGTCCTATTACATGTAGGGCAACCTAGTAAATAGTGCTTTAGTGCAAGAATGTGCGAGATCAGGCCATCACAGCCAAAACGCTTGCGTGGAGAGAAAAGAGGGCAGTACTTTGCTCTTCACTTGTCAGAATCTCTAGTTTGATTAACACATATGTTCCTTAAGCAGAACTGGGTCTGTTGAAATGAGACTGTGTTTTGATCTACAGGTCTAAGTTTGACAATGGACAAGGCTGTAGTGGCGAAGACTAGTCCTGCTACAGATTATATGTGGGTGACTGTGCTATTCTGGGCAGTAACACGTACCGAAACACCTAAAAAGCCACTACGGAATGTGCTAGCTGTGGAGATATACAAGCCGGCAACAGAAAGGCAACTCAAGGATGAAAGCAAGCAGTGTTCAGCAGAAGGACCAAAAAATAAGAGATACCAGTGACCAACTGAAGCTTCTTGCACAGTGTGCACTGCAAACTAAATTCTCTATCTCAGTTTGCATGCAGGAAATGGAAGACGTGTGGCCTGGTACACTGACATCTAGTTTATCTCTACATCTAGTCCCTTCCTGGTTGTTATCACCTTGTGCTCTGTTACTGGCCTTGCATAATGTTGTGGGGTGACTGTTGCATGAGCCCATCTCAGAGGGAGACTCTCCCCGTGACCAGAAGCAACGTTAACAACAAGCCATCAGTTGAGAGATAGGGGCGTCTCAAGGTTTTCCATTCATGACTCTCACAGCAGGACCGCTCTACAGATCTAATTATTAGTGCATGTCGAATTTTTGTATAGCACTAGAGGTGCCCAAAAAACAGCTTTAGACCACTATTAACCAGGGGAGAAATGGGATTTTAGGTGGTGGGTCATACATTAAGTAGATGGGCCTGTTGGAAATACACTGTTTTCGCTCCAACTGTTCCATGCAGCTGGGGATTCAGACTCTTAAGAGTCTTTCCGAGCAGGCATTCAACTGTAGGGCTCTGCAGAGATTTAATCTAGGTGGCTGTGTCTCTGTGCCTTTTTTGGAGCGTATGGATACGCGGGTTTTCATATATAGTGTTGTCTTTTCTATTAGAAATCTTTGGGAGTAAAACAAAGCAGTGGTGAATTCTTACATGCCGGAACTTGGGCAGAGCTGAGTGCCTGTGTATTTTGGCCCCTCTCTTGAGAGCCCCAATTGGTCTGGGTGCTGTGCAACAAGTGGTTTCATTTGATTTGTGGGACACCAATGTGTAGGCTGAGGCAGGATTGCGGGTTAGTTAGGACTAGAGCAGAGAGCTGATGTAATTTCAGGCCCTAAATAAATATAAATGTGATTTGCAGCCATAAAAAGGGCTACAAAACAATTTACAATCCTGGATATTTTGTTTAATCATACCCACATTTAAGTCCCTTTAAAATACATGGCAATTGTTTAAGTATATCCAATGCGTGCTCTTTCAGACTCCTTTTTCCATCACTAGGTTAGGTATAGAAATAGGGCTGTCTATCAAGCTGTCTTCATATAGTATGTGCATTTCTCAAATGTGAACAACATTTATAATAGGCACAGATGGTCTGGGGCTTGTTGTGTTAGTATCTCTCAAAGCGGTTTCCCCCACCCTCCCACATTGTGTTGCCCTCAAAATCAGCTACCAATCCACAGCTTGAGTTGTCACACTACATTTATAATGCTTCCATCATTCATTACTACTGTTATGCCCGTAACATGGCATTTTGTATCTTGGGGTTGGAATACTTAGGTGCTTCGAAAAACATGTTTTGTGTAAAACTGGGTTTTTCCCCCCCGGAGTTTTATATAGTGCAAACTTGACCCGAAGGTATCAGGCGCTTTACACAAACACCAGTTGTGTTACAGACTGACCCATACATTTTGGGAGGTGAAGTGATTTGCTCAGAATCACAGGATGTTGAGCGTCCCTGCCGAGACTCCAACTCGGTTTCCAAGCTTCGAGGTCGACCCCTCCAACAGTTAGGCCACATCCTTGATAAGTAAATTTACATCCCCTTAATATTTGGCAGTGAACGTTAATAAAAAGTACATACACATTTTAACTGGGGTCTCAAACTGTTAATAATTAAGAACGAAATTTGATGTACAATTGCATGGAATTATTGTTATTGGCAGCATGTTGTGAATGTAGGTAGTGTGTGGCATTTTAAACAAGCACTAGCGTTGCCAATAGGTCTCGCAGTAGGAAAGTTGGAGCTATTGGTTTTGTAAATGACAAAGCACTTTAGGTTTTTAAAATGATAACAAAAATAAAAGGCATTATTTGCCATTGTAATAGCTCCAACTTTCCAAATGCGGAACCTATTGGCAAGTGCTTGTTTCCACGTTAGTAGGAGCTGTAAACACTGGTGGTCCCGTGTGGGGTGGGGGGCAGGTCCTTACTAGCTCAGCTCATTAAAACCCAGGTGAGAGGAGGGAGCGTACAGCACGGGTGAGAGGAGGGAGCGTACAGCACGGGTGAGAGGAGGGAGCGTACAGCACAGGTGAGAGGAGGGAGCGTACAGCACGGGTGAGAGGCTCGTGAGGGGGTGCTGGCCCAATCTACCAAAGGTGGCTAACAATGAGCGAGTCTGCTGGCCGGGGTGTTGTCGGGTGCATTGGGCGAGTAGAGTGGCTTTGAAAAAAGTATTCTGTAGACAGAAGTACACAGGTCCCGAGGACTCACACGTCACGCGCACATAGGTAAAAATGTCTCACCAGCGGGTAAACTACTCGAGCAATGAAAGTCACCCAGATTAATCGGACGGATAATCGTTTAGGGAGAAGTGTCTGCGTGTGCTTTTGAATCTGTCTTTGTGTATTGTGATAATGTGTTGTGGATTGTGTCTGTAGTCTTAACTTCAGAAGTGGTGCTCGCCCAAACCACCAAAACACAGCTCAACTATCAGACATATGCATAATCCACACCAAGTTACACAATTTACTTACATGAGCACATGAACATGCATTTCTCTTTACAATACACGTTTACAAATCTAGGTTTCACGTAATGTCACGTAATGCCTGTTTGTGTATTCCTTTGTGTGTCTATGTGTGCGCCTATGTGTCTGCCTACCTAAGTTTGAATGTCAGGGTGTATTTGTGCGTGATTGTGTGTGTGGGCAAATCGATTTTTCTGTATGCGTGTTTGTATTGCATCTTTCTGTTTGTGCGTCCGTGTGTGTCTGCGTACTTACGTTTGCATGTATTGTGGGTGTGGCAGTGTGTATTTGTGCGCGACTGTGTGAGCGGGCGAGTCTATTTTTCTTTACCTCTATACGTGAAATATGATAGTTTGTCTTGTCGCTGCCCATCGCTGCCCATCCCCAGTTTCCCTCAATTCACCGGCACGTCCCTCTGTCTTCTACTAAAGCCTCGCCCGCTTCTCTCCCGGAGCTAGTCTAGCTGGGGCGCTGCACAGCCACCCCACAGCAAAGCTAGTCCAGCCGAGGCACTGCACAGCCACCCCACAGCAAAGCTAGTTCAGCTGGGGAGCTACAGAGCCACCCCACAGCAAAGCAAGTCCAGCCGGAACACTGCACAGCCACCCCACAGCAAAGCTAGTTTAGCCGGGGCACTGCACAGCCACCCCACAGCAAAGCTAGCCCTGTGAGGTGCTGCACAGCCACCTTACAGCAAAGCTCGTCCTTCACAGGCGCCACATAGGTAACCTAGACCGGCGAGGTCCTGCACAGCCATCCCACAGCAAAGCTAACCCGGTCAAGGTGCTGTACAGCTACTCTACAGCATAGCTAGTCGTGTCGAGGCACTACACAAATCTTGGCTAGTTCTGCTGAGGTGCTGCACAGCCACCACGCAGCAAAGCTAGTCCTGTCTAGGCGCTACACATCTACGCTATTTTTACCAAGGTGCTGCACAGCTACCACGCAGCAAAGCTAGTGCTAGCGAGGCACTACACAGCCACCACACATTAAAGCTAGTCCTCCTGAAGCACCATCAGTGTCCTGTTCCTTGTAGTCAGACTGGTGTTACCGCTGCCAGGACAGACCGTTCTCTTCATGCGCTTGGGCACAGGACACACTCCCTGCATTTGGGACACAACCCCTGCCCCTGCTGCTGGGCCATAGAACAGGCTCCTTATTCTTGTCTGAGCCTCACCTGTCTAAAACTCGGTTCCTGCTCCTGTTTCTGGCCGGTGACTTTAGTATATGCCTAGAGGAGCTCTGTACCGAGCCACCTGGGTGTGCAAAGGCCAGAGACGCCCACACTCTCCACAGCCCAGTGGCATAGCTCGTGTGTATACATCCAGTGACTGCCGGGGAGTACAGGTCGAGGCACCCCCCATAGTGTACACTGTTCCAGTAATCAGCAAAGTGCACAAGTCCGGTGTAGCACTAGGACTGTGCGTTGGGTGTAAGCAGGTCTGCCGCTTACTGGCCAAACTTGGGATCGATGGGGCCAGCGGCGCGGCCCACACAGTGTCCATAGAGTATGGAGGGTGGGCGGACTGGTGGCTCGCCTCCCGGTAGTGATAGCGTGAAGCAGGAGAACCCCCATGTGCTGGTGCTACATGGAGGTGCAGAGGCGAGTGCAGTTTTAACATTTTATGTCGCCATTTTATTTTGAACAGCGCCTTCTATGACGAACAAGGCTTCAGAGCGCTTTTTAGGCAATTGAGTAAACAGTTACTCTTTTCTTGTGCTCAGTTGGTATAATCAGTGTTTTCTTGGGTGTCTGTGGGGCGTATTAGGATGTGCGTGAAATGAGTCGAGCATGGCATGAAGCAGAGCTATGTGAGAGGGGCAGAAACACGTTTTCACAACGCTTTAAATACAACAGTGCACGTAGTGGGGCAATCTAGAAAAATCATTTGCACACCCTAGTCCCTGGCCCAACCCCGCTCATAGTATGGCCTCTTATACTGAGAAACATTTTAGTATCTTTAAACATATTTGAATGGAGTTTCTAAAGTATACAACCTGAAGAGAATCACTTCTGGTTGTTCCCAAATTTGGCAATGTAGAAACAGGAGGCACACATTTTTAACAAAGGAGAGAGGGAAAGTGGATTTGGTCTCCCCTGGCAATTTACATAAACAAAATAGAATCCACTCTAGTGGTGGTACTGGTCCCTACAATGGTGGGGAGCACACAGTGTTGTGTAAAATACCCCTCACACACCAACAGGCCCCTTGGTGTCATGCTTCATCATTGGGGTCTTCGCACCCTTCTACGGGATGCGGCTTGAATTTGAATTTGAATTTAAAATTATTTATAAAGTGCACGTACACCAGCGGTTACAACTAACAAAAGATCTGGGCAAAGGGGCCGGAGCTGGATGAAGGAAAAACGAACTGCTAATGGGTTAATTGAAGGACTTCGTGAACAGATGAGCTTTGAGCTGCTTCCGGAATTGCGGATACAGGGTTAAGGCCCTGAGCTCGAGAGGCAGGGAGTTCCAGAGGAGCGGGGCAAGGGTCGCAAATTTCGAACCTCCCCATTTCTTTCTCCGGAACAGTGGGACTGTAAGAAGGGACTGGGTAGATGAACGTAGTTCCCTGGTGGGAACGTAGGGGGTGATGTCAGATGAGATGAAAGCCGGTGCCGTGCCCAGTCGTGCTTGAAAGGTGATGGAGGCGAGCTTAAACTGGACACGGGCACAAACAGGGAGCCAATGTAGAGACTTTAGGAGGGGAGTGATGTGGTGAGACTTCGGGAGTTTGAACACCAAGCGCGCCGCCTGGTTTTGGATCTGCTGCAAACGCCTAAGACTATATGCAGGTATACCTGCATATAAGGCGTTGCCGTAATCCAGGCGGGAGACGACCATAGCCAAGGTGATCCGTTTTTTTTTCCTTTGCTGCCCTCAAATTGGACACCCTGCGTATAGTGCGCAGTGAAAGGAAGGAAGAAGAAACCACAGAGCTAACCTGGGAGTGAAGGGTGAGTTGAGAGTTGAGTTTAATGCCTAATGTTTTGACTGAGGTAGAGGGGATAGGTGGAGAGCCTAGGGAGGGGGGCCAAAATAAAGTAGACCAGGGGCTGGATGAACCACCCGTCAACACCAGCTCGGTCTTGTCTGGGTTGAGTTTCAGATGGTTGTGGTTCATCCAGTCCCGGATATGGATCATAATAGATTGGAAGTTAAGAACAGAAGAGGGGGAAGAGGACAGATTGAAGACAAGCTGGAGGTCGTCCGCATAATTAAACACGGCGACCTCCATTTGTTGCAGTGAGAAGATAAGAGGGGCGATATAAAGATTAAACAAAAGAGGGGAAGGGAGGAGCCTTGGGGGACCCCGCACTGAACTTTCCGTGCTACGACTCACGACTACGTAGGAGCACTTAAAGTGTACTATGTGTTGGTGTGTGTGAGTGGTTAAGTGTGAGAGGTGAGGTGGTGAAAAGTGATAGTTAAAAAATACCTGTCTCGTAGGGTAAAAATAAACTTTATTAAGCCCTCGGCTGGTATCGTTAAAAGGGTGCAGGGTGAGGTTGTTACTGTGTTTTAAGGTACATCAACCTCAGATAGTGCGTCAACATGTTTCGGAGTGTAAAAACTCCTTCTTCAGGACGAGGGAGTGCACAAACCTCCTCACCTTACTCACATGTAGTGTAGATGTCAAAGTGATTTTTACAAAACTTCTATCTACAAAAGAATTAGGTGTAATGTTCCTAATAGTGTTTATAATACAATAGTCTGTTGCGCCCAGTTGGCGATACTAGAACAAGACCTGTAAAGATAAAAAGCATAGTACATCATATCATCACAGTAGGACGTAGATTCTCATCAGAAAAATAACCTGTTAAAAAATAAAGGGTAGTCTGTGACCAGGTAAGGTCTAGAACCCTGAAAAGAAAAAGACAAGGACACACAGAGACAAGGACACATACATTACAATGAATAAGTCATATGCTTCTCCTTAGTAGTTGAATTATTGGAGGAAGATTGGTTTGTTCAATGCTTACTTATATATTAAGACAGGATGGCCTCATGAGCCCTGCGTGGTATTGGGGGTTGTCTTCGGCTCAATGCGGCTACCTAAAGGACATAGGTAGCTTAATTCAGGTTTTGGTTGGTACTACTCACAGGTAACGTAGACATGGCTCCCTAAGTATCAAACTCACGGTTACAGCAAACCTCGATGGGCTGTCTTCCCCTCAACGCGGCTCCGACGTTCTGCCATGTGTTGAAGACTCGCCCCTTATATACTGCAAGGTACGCTCTTAATTGCTGCTTAATTCAAAGCGGATCAAGCCCAAAAAAGGAAAATAACCCTGATTAGTTTGCCGGTTGTGCGCAGATGAGCTGGGCATTATCCTGTCAAGTGCCCATGCGCGCGGGAGTAGCGCGAGACCCTGTTCTCTGTTGTGGATCTAACGCGCATGCGTGATATCGCGCTAATACCCTGCGCGTGTGGGGACAGAGGAATGTGGTGTACATTTACTCAAGGCAAAGTATAAACGCCAATACCACAAGGATATCTTTCTAAACGAGCATTAGACCATCATTCATGTGCAATGGATCGCTGCAAGCTTATCTGTGCATGTAATGGGGACACAGATAGGAACAGTTGTGCACTCAGATCATATTACGCTGGGGTAGTAATGGGCAAACCTCCGCATATATCGATCTCTTATAGAGGCGCACATAATTCCCAAACTATGACCTAACTATCATTTACAGCTGGGAAGTCAAGTATAGCTGGTTTTCTGATGGGGTTCTTAGATGAGACCTATGAGCCCATAGGTCATCGCAGTTGGCCCCATGGGATAGAGTCATTGAGTACGTTGGTGTCAGTGCCCAACCGGAAAACCCACCTCTGCTCCTTCTCAAATAGGCCAACATCAGTGGGGAGCTGTTCAATAACAGTCCAGTGTAGTTCATTGACACAATGTTGCGCCTCCAGAAAATGTGCTGCCATTTTTGTGGTTGATTGTTTGCACCTCACGTTGCTCCTATGTTAATTTATTCTGGTCTTAACTGCTTGAGTGGTCATACCCGCGTACGCCAAGTTACAAGGGCATGTGATGAGATAAACGACATTCTTGCTGTTGCAATTGGTGAACACTCGTTCCCATATTGTGCAATTAAGTGTTGCTTTTCTTTGTTAAGTGGCAACTATTGCAATTCCCGCATGGGTGCTGTCCCTGCACTCCTTGTAACTGTGGTTGTTTGGTTACTGTGCTTTGTGGTCTTGTGTGCACAAGAATGTCTTTGAGGTTCCTTCCTCTCCTGTGGGCAAAGAGAGGTTTCTCCAAGTTTAACGTGCCACTAGTGAGTATACGCCAGTGTCTGTTCACCAGTTTGGTTACCTGGTTGGAGAGGGTACTATATGTAGTGACACATACTGGTCTCTTCAAAGTTTCGTCTTTTGGTACTTTGTCTTCCAAAGTGCCTCTCGATAGTTATTACGAGCCCTTTTCATCGCATTCTTTATAACCTTTTCTGGATATAGTCTCTGTTTTCGTTTTTTGCTCAGATCCTGGGCTTGGGACTTGTACCTTGCTACGTCGCTACAATTGTGGCGCAGGCGGAGGAACTGTCCATATGGTAGGTTATCTCTTAAATGACGAGGATGAAAACTGTCAAACCGTAGGAGACAGTTCCTCGCCGTCGGTTTGAAATGAGTTTCAGTCTTTAAGAAACCTGACTCATGGTAGATATTTAAGTCCAGGAACACCATTGACTCTGGACATGGAATGAGTAAATTTTAAGAAGGCATTTTGTGTGTTCAGCCATGTCATGAAATCCAGGATTGATTGCTCATCGCCTTCCCAGACGACTAGGACGTCATCTATGTAGCGCCGCCAGGTGCGTATTCTGCCCCTGAAAGCATTGTTGGGATGGAGGATCTTGGTGGACTCCAGGTGGTGCACATACAATCCCAAGCTCGGCGCGAAAGTACTTCCTATGCTGGTTCCATGTTGTTGCAAGTATAGGGTGCCTTCGTATTCAAAAAAGTTTTTTGTAAGTGCTGTTGAAATGCACTCCATCACCACACCCCGTGGGGTTTGATATTTCCATGGGTTAGAATGTAGAACCTTCTCGATGATAAGGAGGGTTTCGTCATGGGGAAGGCTGGTGTAGAGGCTCTCTACGTCTAGGCTCAACAGCATCTGTGAGTTCTGGTCAAATGGGAGGTCTTGTAGTAACTGTAGTACAGCTTTTGTGTCTCTCAAGTATGTGTCTGTCGCTTGTACCAAGGGTCTTAAGAAGGCATCAGCGAACTTGGACAAAGGTTCTAGAATTGATGAAATCCCAGACACGATGGGGCGGCCCGGTGGATTTGTGAGACTTTTGTGTACCTTAGGTATACTATAAAAGTATGGTGTGCAAGGGTTTTTTTGTGTCAAAAAGTCTGATTCCTTCTTTGTGAGCCACTTGTGGGCCAAAGCCTCCTCAGTCATCGCCATTTAAGAGATAACCTACCATATGGACAGCCGTCTAAAACTTAACTCAGATAAAACAGAAGTCCTTATCTTAGGAACCTCCCCCTCCGCCTGGGATGACTCCTGGTGGCCAGAGGCTCTTGGAAAAGCACCCATCCCGACGGATCACGCACGGAACCTGGGCGTCATTTTAGACTCCTCACTCTCGATGTCCAGACAGGTCAGCGCCGTCTCATCATCTTGCTTCAACATTCTTCGCATGCTCAAAAAAACATTTCACTGGATCCCCACCGAAACCAGAAAAACGGTCACCAATGCACTGGTTACAAGCCGCCTGGACTATGGAAACACCCTATACGCCGGCACCACCGCAAAACTCCAGAAAAAACTCCAACGCATCAGCCAGACTCATACTTGACATCCCACGTAAAGACCACATCTCCAGTCACCTGAAAAAACTCCACTGGCTCCCCGTCAATAAGAGGATTACTTTCCGCCTCCTAACCCACGCACACAAATCACTTTACGAACTCGGACCCGATTGCCTCAACACTCGACTTTCCTTCTACACCCCCCCCCCCCGCCAGCTACGTTCCTCCAACCAAGCCCTTGCTACCGTACCTCGCATCAATAAAACCACCATGGGAGGTAGATCCTTCTCCTACCTGGCTGCTAAAACCTGGAACTCACTCCCCACTCACCTTCGTCTCACTCAGAACCATCTAGCATTCAGAAAGCAACTTAAAACTTGGATATTTGACAAGTAATCCCCCCACCCTTCCTCAAGCGCCTTGAGACCCTCTGGGTATGTAGCGCGCTATATAAATCCATTTGACTTGACTTGGCCCCTATCTGTGTACGTAGAGATTCAGTGGGGTCATTGAGCAAAACCTGATAATTCCTCCTGTCTGATAAGAGTCTCCTACACTCTTGGTCATAGGCGGTGGTGGTTTGAATTACCACTGCCCCGCCTTTGTCGGCTGGTTTTATGGTCAGTTTTTTATTTTGGGAGAGTTCTCTTATAGCCTCATTTTCTAATTTGCTCATATTCTGAAAGACGTTCTGTTAAGTCTCCAGGTGACTTGAGTTCAAGCATAATAGCTTTCAGGGGCAGAATACGCACCTGGCGGCGCTACATAGATGACGTCCTAGTCATCTGGAAAGGCGATGAGCAATCAATCCTGGATTTCATGACATGGCTGAACACACAAAATGCCTTCTTAAAATTCACTCATTCCATGTCAAAAGAGTTGATGGTGTTCCTGGACTTAAATATCTACCATGAGTCAGGTTTCTTAAAGACTGAAACTCATTTCAAACAGACGGCGAGAAACTGTCTCCTACGGTTTGACAGTTTTCATCCTCGTCATTTAAGAGAGAACCTACCATATGGACAGTTCCTCCGCCTGCGCCGCAATTGTAGCGACGTAGCAAGGTACAAGTCCCAAGCCCAGGATCTGAGCAAAAAACTAAAACAGACTACATCCAGAAAAGGTTATAAAGAATGCTATAAAAAGGGCTCGTAATAACAATCGAGAGGCACTCCTGGAAGACAAAGTCCCAAAAGACGAAACTTTGAAGAGACCAGTTGTGTGTCACTACATATGGTACCCTCTCCAACCAGGTAACCAAACTGGTGAACAGACACTGGCGTATACTCACTAGTGGCACGTTAAACTTGGAGAAACCTCTCTTTGCCCACAGGAGAGGAAGGAACCTCAAAGACATTCTTGTGCACACAAGACCACAAAGCACAGTAACCAAACAACCACAGCTACAAGGAGTGCAGGGACACCACCCATGCGGGAATTGCAATAGTTGCCACTTAACAAAGAAAAGCAACACTTTAACTTTCAAGAATGGCACAATATGGGAACAACGAGTGTTCACCAATTGCAATAGCAAGAATGTCATTTATCTCATCACATGCCCTTGTAACTTGGAGTACGTGGGTATGACCACTCGAGCAGTTAAGACCAGAATTAATGAACATAAGAGCGACGTGAGGTGCAAAAAAATCAACCACAAAAATGGCTGCACATTTTTTGGAGGCGCAACATTGTGTCAATGAACTACACTGGACTGTTATTGAACAGCTCCCCACTGATGTTGGCCTATTTGAGAAGGAGCAGAGGTGGGTTTTCCGGTTGGGCACTGACACCAACGGACTCAATGACTCTATCCCATGGGGCCAACTGCGATGACCTATGGGCTCATAGGTCTCATCTAAGAACCCCATCAGAAAACCAGCTATACTCGACTTCCCAGCTGTAAACGATAGTTAGGTCATAGTTTGGGAATTATGAGCCCCTCCATAAGAGATCGATAAATGCAGAGGTTTGCCCATTACTACCCCAGCGTAATATGGTCTGAGTAAACAACTGTTCCTATCTGTGTCCCCATTACATGCACAGATAAGCTTGCAGCGATCCATTGCACATAAATGCGCGTCTAATGCTTATTTCGAAAGTTATCCTTATGGCATTAGCGTTTATACTTTGCCTCGAGTAAATGTACACCATATTCCTCTGTCCCCACACACGCAGGGTATTAGCGCGATATCACGCATGCGCGTTAGATCCACAACAGAGAACAGGGTCTCGCGCTACATCCCCGCGCATGCGCATTTGATAGAAAAACGCCCACCACAACAGAGAACAGGGTCTCTCACTACTCCCGCGCGCATGCGCACTTTACAGGATAACGCCCAGCTCATCCGCGCACAACCGGCAAACTAATCAGGGTTATTTTCCTTTTTTGGGCTTGATCCGCTTTGAATTAAGCAGCAACTAAGAGCGTACCTTGCAGTATATAAGGGGCGAGTCTTCAACACACGGCAGAACGTCGGAGCCGAGTTGAGGGGAAGACAGCCCATCGAGGTTTGCTGTAACCGTGAGTTTGATACTTAGGGAACCATGTCTACGTTACCCGTGAGTAGTACCAACCAAAACCTGAATTAAGCTTCCTATGTCCTTTAGGAAGCCGCATTGAGCCGGAAGACAACCCCCAATACCACGCAGGGCTCATGAGGCCATCCTGTCTTAATATATAAGTAAGCATTGAACAAACTAATCTTCCTCCAATAATTCAAGTACTAAGGAGAAGCATATGACTTATTCATTGTAATGTATGTGTCCTTGTCTCTATGTGTGTCCTTGTCTTTTTCTTTTCAGGGTTCTAGTCCTTACCTGGTCACAGACTACCCTTTATTTTTTAACAGGTTATTTTCCTGATGAGAATCTACGTCCTACTGTGATGATATGATTTACTATGCTTTTTATCTTTACAGGTCTTGTTCTAGTATCGCCAACTCGGCGCAACAGACTATTGTATTATTAACACAATTAGGAACATTACACCTAATTCTTTTGTAGATAGAATTTTTGTAAAAATCACTTTGACATCTACACTACATGCGAGTAAGGCGAGGAGGTTTGCGCACTCCCTCGTCCTGGAGGAAGGAGTTTTTACACTCCAAAACATGTCGACGCACTATCTGAGGTTGATGTACCTTAAAAACACAGTTACAACCTCACCCTGCACCCTTTTAACGATACCAGCCGAGGGCTTAATAAAGTTTATTTTTACCCTACGAGCCAGGTATTTTTTAACTATCACTTTTCACCAACTCGCCACTCACACTTAACCCCTCACACACACCAACACATAGTACACTTCAAGTGCTCCTACGTAGTCGTGAGTCGTAGCACGCCGCATCCCGTAGAGGGGTGCGAGGACCCCAATGATGAAGCATGACACCAAGGGGCCTGTTGGTGTGTGAGGGGTATTTTACACAACACTGTGTGCTCCACACCATTGTAGGGACCAGTACCACCACTAGAGTGGAAACATGAGGCACTACACTGTAGCGTGGTTTGCCCAGGATCACACAATTTGGCTAAGCGGGGAAGCTGGGATTTGAGCCTAGGTTTTCACTTGGCATATTCAGCCACACGAGGTATCTGCACCGTCTCTACTTTTGCAGAAAAAAACATTGTTTAGTGTATTAATAAAGAGTGGTCAATAACACTTGCATGTCGAATTTGGAACCACACGCTAACCAACCTGATACTACATAAGACATGGCTGTCAAAATAGTTAGATAAACCCTATGTTATTCAATCGCAAAAGAGCAAGAAAACTCATTTTTATGTTGGTGTAACTGGCATCCAGTGACTTATTAAACAACACTTGTTTATGCCGCCATGCACAGTAAAAATAAATTTACAGATAAGCTTCCAATAGGACTTCGTGTTACCAAGGACGCAATGTATGCTTTACTATTAATCATTGTTGTTTTCAAACAGGAGTTCAATTGGAGCAACTGAGGAGAACCAGGACACCCTTAACAGCAACAAAAAAAGCATTTTCAATGCAATAGATCCCGCTTTTGCCACAGTTTGAGCTATTGGCATTATAAATGACAATGCATTTTATTTGTGTTCAGAAAACCTACATAGTGTGCGTTTATGCATCGCTTGCAATTTTCAAAACATATAAATAAAATGTATTGCTATTTAGGACGCCAATAGCTCAAACGCACGCAAATGTGAGACCCATTGCATTGCAAATGCTTGTTTTACTTCCTCCAGAGGAGATGTTTCAAAGCAGAACATGGGATGTGTCCCCTATTTGTAGAGATGCTATCTCCAGCCTGAGTCAGCAACAAACTTAACACAAAGAGACATCTCATCTAATTCATCTAGGCTTTGCTTACTTATCTGGGAAGATCGATTTATTTGATCCTGGAAATGTATATTCTACAATCTCGAAAGATTCATTACATCAATGAATTCTAGGTTTCCTTAGCTGTTCAGCTGTCTCCTTAAATGAACCCGAGCTGTTTTACCCCCTTGGAGGCAAAGGGCATGATACTGTTGCACCACACCCGCCTGCAAACGATGAGTTGAAAAGGCCCCCAGAGCCGCCTTTGCTTGGCCATGCCACGACCAGCAGCCAATCAGTTGTGGGGTAGGGTGCCCCAGGGCTACAGAATCCACAAGAGCTACAGGAAGGGATACCTGGCAACAGAAACATAAGTCTCAAAAGACTGGTAGTACAAATGCGATGTGCGTGCTGCAGTGTCCCCTAGAAATGTGCGTTCTCTGGAGCAGCCCCTTACTACAGTTTGAAAGGACAAGCGGTGGGCGAGCCTGAAAACGAACAGGGAGAACCGAGCCAGGGGTCGGGTAATAGACGCTAAGAGATAAGCGCGAGCCGGGCCAGCTACATATTTGTCAAGTAATTCTTGCAACATACATCATGTAAACACAGAAAAAAACTTTAACATTTTTAAAAAAGATTTCCTTATAACGTGGGAGTGTTTCACTTAAGTACATTAGTTTATTTTGCTGCACTGAGAGTTATTTGCTAGAAGTTATGGCTTCTAAAGATAAACTCAAAAACATTCATGCCAGCACCCAGCCCGCCCTGACGATGGTGCAATAGTGAACCAATTGGCAAATCAGGCGCCATCTGCCGCCTATATGTAGCTAACAGAGAGGATTTTATACAGCGCACATTGTAAACTGATGTAGTTGCCGTCATATGAGCGGATGAAGGAAAGGCGGCATAGTAAAATAGAATAATAATATAGGATCACATAGTTTGTTCATGTGAAGGGAAGAAGCCAGGATTAAGCACCGGTATTCTGGATTCAAAAAGCGCAATTCAGCCATTAATCTTTCATGACGTGCGTTCCCCGTGAAAGATTTATGCATTTTGAATTACCCCCTGGGGCTTGGGCGGTGGCATACCCTCTGCAGCAAGACAGCAGACAGGGAAGGAGGGTGGGAGCCCAGGTTAGGTCTGTATAATCAGGTAAGAGCGTGTGTGGCAGGGCGAGCAGAGCTAAGGCTCGGCTCCTTTTGGGCTTGAGCGTACTAGAGGACCTTTAGTTGGGCCCAGCCAGACACCAGGCAGTGGCTCTCCAACTGCTAGAAAGGACCAATCATGGTTTACGCAAGTCTGCCTCAACACTCTCTGATTACACAATATGTAGATCAGATGTAAACCTAAGTGGTACCAGAAGTCTAAAGCAGTGAGTGGAAGGAGAGCTTACGTAAGGGACACAGGAAGTGGTAGTAGTACACAGAAGATGAAAGTCTTCACTGTAGGATCACTACTACCTGTGTACATCCAGTGACACCCTTCTGGTCATCTTATTAGAACCTCTATGGAATACACAAGTGTTTCAGGATGGATTACAAGCGGTACTCGTATGCCAATGTCTCATGGTTGTATATCAACTTTATGTTTCTCCCATCTATTGAACTATTAATCAGATCATTATGGGTCTACATTCCCACGCTACCATAAGTTTAACAAAGCATTCAGCAAAGGTGGAGTACACCCGTGCCAGTGCATACTTTTGAACCATTAACTAGCCACTGTTGTTACAAAACCTAATCAGGTTGCATGTTTTACTTGCCCACAGAAGAGAAACTTGGGACAACGTCAGAAAACAGCTATGATTCGGCTTTTCAAAACTAATGTGGTCACATAAGAGGGACTACAAGATTTTAACTCATTCACCCCCTGGTGAGTGTTTAAGGCCCTACCTAGGCACCTCAAGAACCCGATAGTATTTTTTTAGGAATACTTACAAGAATTAAGTCATTAAAATAGTCTTTATTGAAACAAAACTACAACCAACCAACCCCTGGCAAATTAGTCAGTTTTTGACCATCACAGGATTCTTGAATTCACAACTCCAGAATAGAACGAGGCTGCCAGAATATATAAAAGAACATTGTAATGCAGAAAGAAAATTCATTTATTGTTAACCTGAGCACACAATAAAATATTACAATACTTTTTTTTCTCAACTATATACAATTACTTTATGTCATATGTTATAGGTAATAAAAGTACAAAAGGACATCAACTATACAAAATGAATCATAAGATTAATAATATAATTAATCATCCAACTAGCTTGGCCTCTTCATCTCTCGCATTCCCACACTTCCCATAGTAACTTGGGCTCCATCAGTTGTTATTTTTCCGCTGCCAGTCACTGTACAAGTGTGTGCATGTTCGACAATTGCACTTCGTGACCTTTCTGGCCTTCAATTTTTCCCATTTTCAGGCCAAGCAGTGTTTCCCTTTACACTGCTTGTTTTCTGAAGGCGTCACCCTCCTCATAGCCGCGACGACCTTTTTTCAGCTGGTCATTGTACCTCTCTACACAATAGCTCTGCTATTCCTTCCCTCTCCTTCAGTTTGTCATTGTCCACACACGAGAGGTTCCCTCTTTCCATCCAAGGAGGTGTCACAGCAACCCTTTCTCTCAGCAAGTGAAACGGTGTTTCACCTGTAAGTGAGCGTAGTGTGTTTCTATAACTCCAGAGCATATTTTTAATTTAATTCCTGCAGTCTAGTCCAGACTCCACAGCCAGCTATACGCATTCTTTCAATACTCTATTGAGAGGCTTCATGAGAACATTTCTCTGATGACGGACAACTTGTTTCTGCAAAAAGTCTTGAAATTCCTCAGCCACAAATAGCAAACCATTGTCCGACAGTAGCAATTCCAGTCACTCGTCTCTCTTAAACACCTCCTCACAAAACATTACAACATCCGATGCTCTTATCTTCTTCGTGTAAGCCACCTCCAGCCACTTGGAGTAGTAGCCCACCAGCACCATGGCATACTTGCCTTCTAATCCTCTACAATGAAAATGGCCACGTATATCTATTCACAATCTTTGCACGCCCTAGATGAAATTCTGTGGCTTTGATGGGAGTATCACCCGTGGTATGGTGATTTATCACTGCATGCACACACAAGACAGTCCTACACAAACCATTCCATCTCCCAATCCATTCCTGGCCAATAAAAGTCCACTTGTGTTCCTTTCCATGGCAGACATCACGCCATGCCCCTGATGCATCAATTCCAATAGTCTCGAGCACATACCACCTGGAACCACCAACCTTCCGCATCTCCTAACAGTACCATCTCCACCGACAACTCAGGCCAAACCTTCTTATAGTCACATAACTCTGGCCAGTCCACCATATTCACACCATTGGTCTGCGCCAAATTGGAAAGGACCAGTTGGAGAATTTTGTCAGCCGACAATGAAGGTCTCCATTCGTGCTCAGAAAGAGCACCTCTGCACAACGCTTCCACACTAGCTTCTACCAATCATCATGCTCTGGTTTATTCTCACACTGAATAGGCAAACGCGAGAAACAGCCTGCATTCATGTTTTTTGCGACCAGAAAATGTTTGATTTCAAAGTTGTATTCCTGCATACGGTAGTACCATTTGGCTAATCTGAGAGTTGTTTTTGCTGCACCTCTTGTTAAAAACACTTCTATAAGGGGCTTGTGGTCGCTATGTAGCTCAAACACAATCCACCAGACATAGGTCTTAAAATGCTGCACACCCCACCAAAAAGCTAATGCCTCCTTCTCTATGGTAGACTGTCTCCTCAGCACGTCTTAAGAGTCCACGATGCAAATGAGACCACACACTCCTGACCACCCTTCTGCAGCATCAACACTGTACCAAGACCCTACATGCTAGAACCTGCAACCATCATGGTAATGTCTTGTGGGTCAAAGGTTTCCAAATCACTGCTTTGACAATGGCCTCCTTCACAGACTCAAACGTCAACCGATATTCCTTGGCACATTCGTACCACGCTCCTTTCTCCATCAACAGGTGCAACCCATATACCTTGTTTGAGAAGTGTTCTATAAATTTGGGATAGTATTTGAATTGGCCAAAAAAGGAGCAACACTTTTCCGTGTCTGTAGGCAAAGGCACCTTTTCAGTAGCCTCAACCAACTTAAGTTTGGGCCGAATACTATAGCAAAATAATGTGTGCCCTAAGTACTCCACTTCCTATGCACAAAACTTGCACTCCTTCTTGCTCACTATAAATCCTACACACTCCAATCTTTCCAGTACCATGCTCCTCTTTGTCTGGACCCCACACCAGGATGTCATCCTGAAAGAAGAACACATTAGCCAATCCCTTCAAGATACTTTGCATTACTCGCTGAAGTACCGCTGACATGGATGCTAGCCCTTAAGGCATGCATACAAACTGAAACACCCCCTCAGGTGTTATAAAGGACATCAGATGTCTTGACTCAGAATGTTAACACACCTGATGGTATGTCCTTATAAGTCCTAAAACGTGGAATACTTGGTCTCCATGATGTTCATGAGCAGCTTGTTGATGCATGGAAGTGGATGGCAGTCAACCCAAATACATTCCTACAGATCGCTTAGGTCCACCCACATCCTCAACTTCCCATTGGATTTGGTCGCCAATACAACCCAACTGAGCCATTCAGATGACTCTAATGGTTCAATAACCCCGGATGTACACAACCGGTTCTACCCTACCCTCAATTGACCTCTCAACGCCAAAGGCACGTTTCTCACTTTGTGTGAAGATATCCTTTTTTCAGGATGCTTCAATGTTCAAACCTTTTTGGGCACCCCAAATGATTAGCAAATAATCTGGGTTGTTTCTTGCTTCAGAACTCACTATTACTACTGTCTTTACTCTCAGTGAGCAGTAATTGGTCTGGGTGATTGGGGTTTTAAATTATCTCTAGGGCTTTTTTAGGTCGAGGTATATCCGGTTTTGCCAAAGGCAAAACCGGATGTAAAGAGATCTTATGCTGTGTAGTAGGGCAGTTTAGACCCGCCTCTTAGCTCCGTTCGCTTTCATTGGCTGGCTTCCTAAACAGAGGCCAGCCATTGGAAGAGAAGTGAGTCATTCCAAACAAGCCCCGTCTTTTTCGGATTTGGGGGCGTCATTTTTGCTGTTCTTTAGCTCGTGACGTTGTCCGTCACTCAGGACAGCAAAACACGCCCCCAAATCCGAAAATGGCCGCTCGTTTCTCCAAGGCATTTTCTCCTTGCCTCGGAGAAACGTGGTGGTGTTTTTGGAGCTGCTCGCCTCCCTAGAAGCTGCTCGGCTTCGCTCCTCTCCTCCCTTCCCTCTGCCCTCCTCGTCGCGCTCTCGCCTCCCTCCCCCCCACCCCCGCCACCCCCGCAGCTCTCCTCCGTCGTGCCAAAAATCACATCGGACCGCATTTGGTCCACTTCTTCACTCCTCCCTAGGAGCTGCTCGGCTCCGCTCGCCTCCTCCCTTACGGCGGACGGGGCTTCCGCCCAGCGCCTCGGAGCCGAGCTGCTGTCTTTACCGCCCACACGCAACACAAGGAGAAGCAAATTGCTCCTGCCGCTTCCTTGCACACATGCAGTGCTGATTCAGAGGCTATCGGCTCTTGCCGCTTTTCCACCCACAAGCGGTGCAGAGGACCCGGCACTCCCCCCGCCCACACACTGCCAAGGCTGTATCTCTAGCAGCCAGTCTGGGGACCCGTGCTGGTGCCCGCTCCCGTGCTCTCCCCGCTGCTCCCCAGCGTGCAGATGCCAGATAGGATCTCAGTCCCCTGCAGTTTCCTCGGTTGACGACGAAAACAAGAGCTGTGGCGCGGACACGGGCAGTCAGATAAGTTTTCTTTAAATTTATTTTTTAACCCCCGCGCGAGTCTCTCCCTCCCCCCCCCCCCCCCCCCCCCCCCACCCCCGCGAGTATTGTGTGGGTGAAATTAAGCCCTTGATTGAAAAAAAATGTTCTTGGGTCTGCTTTTGCTTACGCACATTAAACGCAGATATAAATATGTTTTAACCTTCCTATTGGTTTCTGAAAGAGAGATCGCCTAATGTACAGTTTAGATGTATTGGATTGTTTTGAATGGTTATCTGTAGTCTTCAGATCTCAAATGTATTCAGCGTTGTTTTTGCCTCTTTGCTTATAAAGCAGCCAAACAATTGTCTGCCACACTTTAAACAGCTTTTTGGAATCCATGACCAGTGTTGGTATGTAGATTCAGTGATTCCACGTACAACCAAGGGGTCGCCCACAGTCAGACTACAGCCAAGTTAACTGAATTGTTTACAGTGAGACCAGCATCTGATTAGTGTGCTAATCAAACCACAGTCTCTATTACTAGAGTACTTTTAGGTTAGAAGGTGATGGACCGGATCGACTCCTCTTTCCTTCCCTATGATACCTGCACTTTTTAATTTGTTATACCTTCAGTTTAATACATGCTCCAATATATGATCTATATGAAAGAAAAAGGTGATGAAATGAAAGGAATCCCATGCATTGCACTTGATACATTTTTAGAAGTTTAGAAGTTATTTTGAAACCTATTCATGTGCTATTGGCAATGTAAATGACAATGTCATTTATTTGTTTTGTAGGTGGCTCTATGTGTGGGTGGCTCTGTCTGTGTGAGGGTGGCTCTGTGTAGGGTATAGCTATTGGCATTGTAAATGACAATGCCATTTATTTAACGATTAAGCTATTGGCAATGTAAATGACAATGCCATTTATTGATGATTTAAAAAAAAAAGAAAAGAAATGTCATAAGCAGTGCCAAAAGCTCTACCTTTAATGATGCCGAGACCATTGCATTGTAAATGCTTGTTACTCCTTCTACCCCAGCAATGCTTTCGCTTTTTCAAGCGCATAGACTTTAGCAGATGCAAATTGTTCCTTATTTATTTATGCAAATTGTTCCTTATATTCCAATGCAACCCATAAATTAACCCACTATGGGTAGTTTCACGCCACAGTAACCTTCATGCTCTATATCTGCATGGAAAAACTCTAGATCAGATGCTCATCTCCACATGGCTTGATCTATTAGGCTATATGGCGAAAATGAATTAGCTCACATACACATTTCCTTGCCACTGATCCTTACTTCAGATTTTGGAGATCGATATCCATCCTTAATTTTTCTAATGGCACATTCTCTGCTTCTGGACTTCAAGCGGGGCACATTTCTCTGCTTCTGGACTTCGAGCGAGGCACATTTCTCCCCTTCTGGCCCTCGACCCCACTGCTCGTGCGGGGCTTGTTTCTTCGCGTCTCCTGTCCCAATTATTTAAAAAACAAATATTTTGCCTTGCTGTAAATCTAGCGATAGGACTCACAGCTAATCTGGCTCCACGGTCACGCTGCTTCTGATCCTGTTCCCTTTCAATTTCTTCAGTTTTTCTTCTGCCCTTCGCAGTTCGTCACGACAAATGCTATTATTGCGAATTAAGTATAAGGGGTTGGCGATTCAGAGTTGGAGGGTCAGTATCCCATCCTGATCAGTAATTTCGGGAATAATCACCAGAATTAAGTGATTAAATTAGTCTTTATTGTAACAGGACTAAAGCCAACCCACCCATGGCAGATCAGTCTGTTTTTCTCTATCATAGGAACGAGGCTGCCACTCAATACATAACATTAGCCTGTGCACAAGCAGTTTGGGTATCTCATGTCTGGGGAGACTTTTTTTAACCCACTTGTTGTGGACACACCTACATACTGCGGACTTCAGCCGGCTCTTATTTTATAAAGCCTTACATCTATAATTCTGACCTGTGTTTTTAAAGAGAAAAACAGGTTTCGGTAAAAAGAGCACCTGAACCGGTAGCATGGTCAGCCCCAATCCCCTCTAATAAAAAATATAATAGAAACCTGCTCCTTGTCAGCCTTTTCCTGCATGTAAATGCAACCGACTGGCTTGGATTGAACGTGGAGTTTCAAAGAGTGAAATATAGGCTTTACACGGTTTGTAAACGTATGTGGGATCAGTATGTTCTTTGTTTCTTTAAAGTGCAGGCTAAAAAAGGACAATGGCCCTCTAGAGGGTAGTATTTGAGAACCTCGTTTTCGAAAACATCTTTTATATTACCATTGTGTTCCCATAACATCTTACATCAAATTAACCACTGCATACTATAGCCAAACCACACAAACATAGGGATTTGGGCTCCTCCCAAATAAAAACAACATAAATATATGATCTATATATATATACATATACATACACAGACACACAAGGGAAATGCAATCGTAAAACGTTTTTTAAAAATCAAATGGAGATAGGTAGACAGATAGATGTACCGAATATATTACAAAACAATGAGGTTAAATGTCTGCGATGGGTAAGTCAAAAAGTATGAAAATGATGAAAAGATGTTTTGATCAAAATAATACACTATAAAGAAAAATGACGTCATTGTAAAAAGCGTTTATCCTCATGCGCGCTAGCGGAATTCCGCTCGTACGCTGAGATTTTTAAAAGCGCATGTTACGTGACGAGCTGGGCTCGTCATCAGCGTGCGAGGAGGCTACGCCATGACGAGCCCAGCTCGTCATCAGCGTGGAAGGGGTTAAGAAAACTAATTTAGCAAAAGATGACTTGTGAAAAGCTATCGAATGGAACCCTCTAAAGTAGGCAAAATTAAGCTATAAACGTGAGGGGAATGAATAGTCACTAGTTGATAGAGTTTCTAAGAGAGTTAGAATTTAGTACTTAGATGGTTACTAGCGAAAAACAGGAGAGCACACAGAGTAGGAAAGGGATACGCCTAGTTAGCCTGGTTTACGGAATGGGGTGGAAGCAGCAAATCTAGATACTAGCCACACGCTTGTAATGATGGATCAAATCTGTTGTAGATGAATAAAAGGTTTCTTGTGGAAATTCACCCTGGCACATAGGGAGGGAGAGTAGCTCGATCTATAGCCTTCAACCGCCTCCCTGCTCCTCGCCAACATTCCATGAAACCTGATCACATTCCAACTTACTACTACAGGTGTCTACAAGGGACTGTTCACACTGAATGTATAAACTACATACCATTACATCATAATACTCACCAAGCTGGAGCCCTGACTGAGCTGTAACATCTTCAGCGTTACGCACATGGTGGCCTCTGCTGAGTGAGACATGTGTTAATTGAGACGGAGGATTTTACCGACATCACCCTGGGACCTCCAGCAGGACCCAAAAACTTGTTCCACATACATTACTTTAACGTCATCTATCCATATAGGCAAGCGCATCGGCGCCCCACATAGTTGTAGTAAGTGCTTTTTCAATGCAGCAATACAGTACAACACAATATGCTCAAATAACTAGCAGAGCACTGCTTATCTAATTTTGTGCTAAAAAGTATCAACACAAGTTTGACCAAAAGATCACACCTTACTACTTCCATTTATTCAGTCAACTATGTCGATTAGCATGCCATGCTTTTTAAGCATCCTTGGCTGCTTCCTCTGACATTGTCCAAGTTTAACTGATTACTTATTGCATGTCTCCGCATTGCATTTCCCGGTAGACCTCCCAGATGAATGAACTGTATTTCTCCTTGCATCCTGTGTCTGTTGGCACATACCCATGAGCAGCTACACAGATGTGGCACAGAGCTACCCCTGCTTAACCAAGCATGGAGAAAAATTAATCTTTTGGGGGGGGGGGGGGGGGGGGGGTTCTGCATAAACTACACGAATGAAAGGGATAGAACTGATAAAATGGCACCTCTGCACGGCTTTCTTTTGTCCAGGATGCCAGTTTTAGTCCTTCCTACAAGGAAAGGATCTTGGCTTGATTTGCTAGTCAGTGGCCACCATTCTGTACACAAACAGTGTTATCTGACAGTTTAGTTGAACTTCAAGTACATATTTTCTAAGTAGTTCCATCTGCCCCCTCCTTGCCCACTTTATGAAGCGGGAGGAGCCTAATTGGAACGACATCTCTGCTACACTTGAGACCTTGTGATTCAGTATCAAGTTTTGGGATTAGTAAATTTGTTTCATGGTGTACAAATGTACATATTGCAGAATATACGCACCAAGTAGGCCTAGAACACACAATGGTGTAAAGCAATGCAAGGTCCCTTGCCAGTTGCCTAATGTGTGTTTCTACGGCTCGCCAATGGCCTCTAAATTGCTTCAATGGGCTAGAGTATAGCTTATTCATTCTCTGGTCTCAATGTCATAAATGCAATTTAATGATATCTTCAGCATAAGGCTTCTATAACACAGGGCTATAGGATAAGACCTGAGCCTAAGAGCGTGTCAGAGCAGGAGGAATTAATAATTGAATGAAAGGGGCTTTATAAAGCACTCGGATAATCCAAGGAGTGTCCTGGCATTCCGCTTCACTGCCCACGCACACATAGAAGGCCTAATCTGTGTAGTCTTTTTTAAACAACCACGTCTTCCGTCTCTTCCTAATCTGAGAAATAACTGTAATGCTCTGAATCTCAGAGGGAAATTTATTCCAAGCTGGCCGACCTAAAAAGGGGAAGGCTCTGCCACCAGCTCTTGCGTGCCTGATTTTAGCAGCGCTGGTTAAAAAATACTTGGCTTAACTCAGGCAGGCATCTAGAGGGTACATCATAGAATTTGATACATAAATTCTTCACAGGATTTGCTTGATGCACTGAAAAGGGGATTTCAACTGGTCAGAGAGATTGCCATGTTTCCTGGGCCTTCGCTCCAAAATATAGCAGCTCTGTTTTTTATGCATTGCATTTGAGCTGATGGTATGCTAGCCACTGGAGAACAGCTGACAGACAGGTTCCATTTTTTTCACCAGAGAACCCTAAATTGCAATTCCATGAAAACAATAGCTGGGTGTCATCTGCCTATGCAGCATGAGAGATTATTTTTGCTCTGGAAACCTCTGCACGTAGAGTAAGAGGAGTAAGGGAGATGTTAAATAAAGTAGGAACCCAAAGGCTCTAAAGAACTGCTTGGTTTTAGTCATTTGTTACACCGCAAATGGTTGGGCGCTGTTTAGAGGACATCTGAAACTGTTACAAAGTTTTGACCTTTTTAACACAGTAAAACCTCAACCGTGTACAATAGTGACAATTTGACCATCTGTAGCCAAGATTTCTGCCTACCTCAGAACCAAGTTAAGTCATTAACTCATTCCAAGAGGTCATCAAGCCAATGAGAGAGGAGTTCCAGTTTTTCATAAATGTTGTCAAGTGTGAGTTTGGACCTGTGCCCTCACTGTGAAACTCTCATTACAATGTTACATAATAGCCACCAAAAACAATAGGTTGATATATTTGTCAGCGACCACATTGCATATGAAAGCAGACTCGTGTGCGTTGGTATGAAAGGTGTTAGAAATGGGATTTCTGGTTGGCTGGTTATGCACCTAAGCCAGGCAGAACCCACCACTCTTTTCAGGGTAAGGGAGAGTCGCACCCAAGATAACTCCTGCTCACCCCCTTGGTAGCTTGGTACGAGCCGTCAGATATATCTAAGAAGCAATGTGTAAAACGTTTGCGCAACACACTCACACCAGTGACACAATGAACACACCACAAAAGAGAATGCACAAAATATTATATAGAAAGGGCACGCCAAGCTTGTGACCTGAAGCGTGTCTCCAACAAGCTCTCGCCATGCACAGGCAGGATCGGGGCTCACAGCGCTGCTTTGATATCCGGCGCGGATCCTCAAATGCACTATCAGTGGAGGTGTGGAACTCCCTTCGCCACCGCAGCATCTCTCTCTGGCTGGAGAGGCGGCCCCGATGGAGAAAGAATGCAGGGAAAATCCCTCTGGCGCACGGTGCTATGCTGGTCCCCAGCCGCCTTCAGGACCAATACCAGTGCTCACCAAGCGTTGATCTGGACCACAGCGCCCTCAACGTGCTGACGTCTCTTGAAGAAAATACACACAGCTCTGAAACAAACCCCTCACATGTTGGAAGTAGTTTCAAAATAACAAGCCCAGTCCCTGGAGGGCACTGGGGGTGCACAGGGCAAGTAGATAGGCCAGCACAATCACGGCAGATACAAGGTGCCTGTCGCTTCTGCAGCTCAGCAATCAGTAGGCAGTTGACAAGCAGAGCAAAGCAAGTAGTTCATATGGCGGGTCCTCCTGGCAGCACATCATGTAGAGTCAGCAGCGTCTGGTTATAAGTTTGCGCAGTGTCTAAAATCATGGGGTCAAAGCCCCGCTCTTACTCTCAAAATGTCTTGGATGCGGAGGCAACTTCAAAAAGAACTTTTTAGGGAGGAGCCAAGATGGCGGCGGAGACGGACGTGTAGTCTCCCGGCTCCCCGAGCCTTTGTTTCCCGCACAGCTATCCTGTCCACTATCCTGCTATTGCGTACCAGCGGGATGTTGGGGAAAGTGTTCTGATGCTATTGGTGTTCCTCCGGTGTCCCTACCTGCCTGCTAACCTGAGGTTTCGTCGAGATGCCTGCCGACGCCTACCCTAGCCCTGGACCCGGGATCTGCGTTACAGCGCGCCGCCTGTGATTGCTGCAGCTGCGGGGGTCGATCGTACTGGAGCGGCGCGGACATCCTGTATTGAGCGATTGGATGTGTGGTCGTTTGCACCGGGCGCTTGTGTGGAGGGTGAATACTGGCCAGCTGGGAGCCTACTTTACCGCTCTCCATCTGCGGGACGCTGAAGGTGAGCCGCGCTTTGTTTCCTCCAGTGTCGGAGGTGTTCCGGCTGCCGGGGCTCATTCCTTGGCTCGCCTCTGCCTGGGCCGAGCGGAGAGGGACTCCTCGCTGTATGCCGTCCACGATCACGGACCCGTGCTGTCCCGAGGGGATTGATCACCGCAACATTGCGCTGACATCGCCTGGAAACCTTTGCTACCCCTGACGGCATGACCATGACAGCTGGCTCCTCAGCGGTAATGGCGGATGGCGCCTCGGCTCCTGCCCGGTATGCCCAGCACGTACCCGATTGGGATGTGGACCTGTCTGCCGCGCCTCGCAACGCGGAGGTAATGGAAGATCAATCGGCATTAACCTGCGCTTCTGTTCTTATCGCTCTTACTCAACTGAGGGACGAGTGGCGTGAAAGCTCGAGACTGTTGGGAGAGAAGCTGGACGGATTTGCAACCAGATCGGGCTATACTTTGCCAGTCCGCTTTCCTCGCTATGTTGATCAGCCTCCGCTGATCCCTGTCTGTGAAACATTGTTGCCGCGAGAGTGTGCGACGGAACAGCTTCTTGGCGATGATGCAATGTGTGGGCTGCGATCTGACTACCCTAGTGCTGCTACAATGTCTTTCTCCCTGGTGCAGCTTACAACCTCGCCCACGGCACTCATGGAGCCGCTGTTACAACAACTGACTATCCTGTTTGACTGCGCCTATTCAGTAGAGACATCGATAACTTATACTTTGCAACGTATTACTGCTTTGAAAATGCAGCTCCTTTTGAGTGTTGGCTCTGTTTGGGACTGGCGACGTCCATCTTGTCTTTGGACATCTCTTCTTTGCCGAGTGCGGCCATTTTGCCTCTTTGTTCTCATTGGGGCGGGCCTTCTCTTTATCTCCGAAGGTATTGGCCTTTCACGGGGGGTGGGTATGGGGGGACATCCAAGATCGGGCCAGGGCTAGGCGGTTTCTTTAGTGGAATGGACGCACTGACGGGCGGGGACTAGGTTGGGACTGCTTTTTGTCTGATTTGTCTGCACATTTAGAAATGACTCTCCCCATTTGCAGTATTGTTTGCTATTCCTATCGTGCTGATGATAATTGGGGTGGAGGATGTTTATGGGGCCGGTGGTGACCGGGAGTATGTGGAACTGACCTCCTCTCGACTTGTTTTTCCTTTATGGGAGTTATAGATTAGAATACTCTTTTCTTACTCTCTATATTTAGATGTTATAATTCTTCCTTTTTCTTTTCTCCTCTTTCTTTCTTGTCCTATATTTCGGGTTTATTGGGCGACATACACACTGCTGGGGGGGGGGGTAGGCCGTAGCCTCTGCATGCGTGTAGGGTGGGGGGTTGGTGGGTGGGATTTTAGTTTCCGGATTTCAGTTTCTATGGTGCCTTGAATTTTTGTTTTGTGTCTCTTTCTTTATTCTATCTTGGGTCCGTGCCTACTGCAGCTATGGGGTGGGTGGCGGTGGACACTGGTATGACGTTAGATGTGTAACTCCTGATGTATAAATTTCGAGCTGCCATGCCGCCTTGAGGGACTTGACTATTGGGTAACTTGATTGCGTGGTAAACTTGCTGCTACTGTCACTTCACGCTTGCACGGACTCCATTTTCTTAGCCTATTGTTAGTATAAAAACTAAAATGTCGAATTTCAATAGCTGCAACTAAAATGTAAAACAAACCTTCATTATTCCTGGGACACGGTATCACATGTTTTACAGTGTAGCTTTTACATGCTTGCATGCCGTACTAAGGTGTTACTGCGTCACCGTATTGCTTGCTTTGCTGCTACAAACGTATCCGTGGCCGGCCTGTTGGTTGTGGGCCCGTATTTGTTCTTTGCCTAATGCACAATAAAGGTTTACAAAAATAAAAAAATAAAATAAAAAAAAAAGAACTTTTTAAGTGCACAAGCCCCCATTCAATCCCAGCCCTGGCTCCAGCCAACAGTAGGGGTCAAACAAGCCCTGTTACACCCCAATCATTCCTGTGTGATGGCTATTTGCAAAGTATGCACAAAGCCCAGCTATCACTATACCCTAGCCGTGGATTAGAGTCAGGCTACAAATGACAAGAGTCATAAGCACAGTTAAATGCCCACTTTCAAAAATTGGCAATTCTACCAAAGTAATGAAAAATCCACCTACACCAATATGCAGTGTTTATTACCACTATTCCATACATGGCAACACTATTCCTTTCAAATCAGAAATTATCACTTATAAACATGGAAGGGAATTCCTAATGATAATCTTATGAGAGGAGCAGCACACACAGTAGTGAGAAACCACATAGACAGTCTTTCATTACCAGGACATGCTGCGCAATAAAGCACGTCCTACCTTTTACATACATGGTACCCTGCTCATAGGGCTACCTGGGGCCTACCTTAGGTGACCTACATGTAGTAAAAGGGGAGTTTCATGCTTGGCAAATAACTTTAAATGCCAAGTCAATGTGGCAGTTAACTGCGCAAGCAGGCCTTACAGGGGCAAAGGCCTGAGACAAGTTTGAAAGGCTACTTCTGTTAGTGGCACAAACAGTGCTGCAGGCCCACTAGTATAATTTAATTTACAGGTCCTGGGTATATGAGATACCACTGTACAAGAGACATATAGGTAAATTAGATATGCCAAACAGGTGTAACCCAATCATACCATGTTTATAGGGGAGAGCACATGCACTTTAGCACTGATTAGCAGTGGTAAAGTACCCAGAGTCCTAAAGCCAACAAAACAGGTCAGAAAATATACAGGAGGAAGGCAATACATTTGGAGATAACCCTGCAAAAAGGGCCAAATCCAACAAAAGGTAAGACAAAATGTCATTAAGTCGTAGCAGTGCTTCACTGAAAGAAGAAATAGGATTCAATAAGCACCATTTGGCTTGCTTCCTTGGAGTCAACTATATCTGTGGCCAACTATATCAGTGGTTTAGTCTCCACTGAGCTGCAGACATCAATAAATACATGTGAAAGACACACATTATTAGTATGTATTTTGATTTACTTGTAATACGGACAGAACAACAAAGCATTCTCACCACAGGGGACACCAACTCAAGAATCACCCTCTAAGATCTCGTACAACCAACATCCCATTCTTGCAAGAATTATGTTGGCAGGGAAAGGACTAGTTCATAAGATACTGAGGAAACATCGCACAAAGAGCAAGCAATGGCTCCAAGAATAACACTATTCCATAGCAGGCAGAGGGCAATGCACATTTTAATATCATTTAGGGAAGGCACAAATGAATAAGCAAAACCGTGGAAACAGTTCAGAAACATGCAAAAATGAGAATTCATTAAAAAGGTAAAAAAATGTACTTTTAATTATTTTTAATACACCCTTTCAACCCCTTTTTTCAGGTGGGAAAGGCAGCATTAACAATGCTTGGTGACATTTCTCACAACATAAAAAGCGAGACTTTACAAAGTGCGAAGTCCATACGGCTCTGTGATTCTAGACTCTATGATTCTAGACTTTATCAACTCGCTCAGTTGTAGCCTCAAATTCGCCAACACTTATCTTCAGTATTCCTAAAATCAACATCACCATAAACACGACATAGCACATACAAATTCTACTCACTTTACCGCTCCAAATCCATACACTCGTCAACTCACTCGTTGAAGACCAGAACAGAGACACACACACAACCTGTCATAACAAACTAACACTATGTGATTACTCACTTACTGGTACCTCAATACTCTACAGTTCACAATATGCCTCCAGATACGTCTTGAAAGATCATTCTTCTTGCAGAATGACAAGGAGAGCAACTGCCAAAAACACCATTGTCAATATAGTAAATATTTCTCCATATCGGACACATTTCTTTACCCACCACAAGCCTATAATGAAGTGCACCTCAATGTTTCCTGAATTATCTCTGACCCAAATATCCAGAGGACACTCCACCAAGCAGGGCCAACCGGCAGAAAGAGGAAGTAACAGCTATTAAGGTGGCGCCTCCTCATATGAAACTTCTGACGCTCAAACTATAGCACCATAGCTAATAACAACCAACTCCACACATTGCAGCCGCTCTCACTCTTGACTGTGGACTTCACTCAATGGAGTTCACTATCCATCTCCATATTTTAGCTGCTAATGTAACTTTGGACTACAATATCCTTGAAGGACACCTGTCTGTTGCTCCTTACCACTAGTTGCCGCTCCTTGACAACTTACTTGGCTTCTTGATAGACCAAAAGGCATTGATGAAGTATGTTAATTTTATTAAACTTATTTGGTTTCCAGTTCCCTAAGGCTGTCTACACTATCCTGGTCACCCCTTACTACAGTGAATGTCTATGCCCCTAGTATGTTCAGATCACATGCCCCATGCTCACTATGCCACTGGATTCAAGCTAGCCCGGCTGATGAGGGGTGAATCCCCAAAACTGGTCCTAGGATGCTTGTTTCCAGTTCGGGGAGGACCTGGCCTGGATGTTCGGGCTGGACTGTTCCCTTAGGGAGCAGGGCAAGACTGATTTGCATATGGCTGGGTTCAAACTGGAATGGCATGGGGAGCAAAAAAAGATGGATTTAGGCCTAGATCTCGGTACTGGGGTGAACGTATGACATTATTCTGCATTCTGCCCTTCAATTGTTGATTTGCATTTGTCACCCTGAGTGGGACGGGTATGCCCAGACGTGTGTACCCTGTTCTCCATGCCACTGGAGTCAAGGTAGCCTGCCTGAGGGATGAGACCCTGAAACAGGTCCTAGGATGCTTGTTTTCAGTCCAGAGAGAACCTGGTCTGGCAGTTTGGGCTGGACTGTTCCCTTAGGGAACAAGGTCAAGACTGATTTGCATATGTCTAGGTTCAAACTGGAATGTCATGGTGAGAGATAAAACGATGGATTTAGGCCCAGATCTCTGTACTGGGCTGAATGTATGACATTGTTCTGCATTCGGTCTATACATTGATGTATTTGCAATATCCTGAATACAACATGTTTTGAAGGGACAGCACAAGTGCTGCTTAGGCGAGACCTAAAAAGGTGGGTATCTTCTAGTCAGTAACCAGCATAGTGGCTAATTAGTGCACACATACCTTTGACCCTAAAACTCCACTATTTCTACTGATAAGAAACCTGAGCCTTATACCTACCATATGGATCATATAGACAAAATGCTAATGTGCGTACCGCATAGATATGAGAAAACAAATTTCTGATTTTGATGACGAAGCAGGAGTATACAATGAAATGACGAAGCAGGAGTATACAATGAAAAGCTCCTCAAAATGGAGAAAGTTCTGAAGCGGACACAAGCGAAGCCTGAGGACCTAAATGTCTACTCCCATAAAGACAACATACACATTATGGTAGTTACAGAACCCAGCAACACTGGTAGGATGGAGACATTTGGGGAGAGACTTCTCACTGAGACATTCAACAGATTGTAACTGTCCTCCCCGATTGTTGTGGCAACCAGGCCGACGCTACAAGGCTCATAACAGCACACTGACTAAATTAGAGACTGTGATGCTGGTCTTCAGGACCTACACACGGATGGCAAATCTCGGTCTTCCTTCCCTGACTTCGTAATTTCAATGGAGAAGGCCAGGAGAGCATGTGATAATGTTACCAAAAACACTTCAGAAGATGCAAATGAGCCATTCCATGTTATAACAAGCCAGGCTGAAATTTCTTCACAGTGGCAATGCCTATTTCTTCATAAATACACCAACCATGAAATTCCTGAAGACTAGAAGCAGTGCTGGAAGATAGCCCTGTGCATTGGTAAAAATAGTGATAAGAAGAAGCAACAACAAAAATTACAAAATCAAAATCAATAAAATACATACACTCCCATGGAGTGCTAATAGAACAAAAAAGTACTTCCCTGAACGTAAGCTGTGAAAGGACACAAGTCATCCAATCAGAGGGTGGCAAAGAAGAAACGCCCCGGAGGTGAGGCAGACAGTCTAGGAGGAAAGTCATCAAAGAAGAAGCAGGGAAAGGAGATGGGGGGAGGAGAGTTGTTTTTAACTTACTTAATTACAACGTTGAACTAGTAACTTCATGATCTTTCCCCTGGCCTGACCAGAATCACCACAAACTTTTTCCAATTTTATAGAAATGTCGGTTGAAGAATAGAAAACAAAATTGGAGTTTAAGGAATAGGTCCGAGCAAAAAAGCGAGTTCCATTTAAATACGCCAGCTTCAGTCTTTACACAATGGATTATAGCGTCCTCATCATGTACGATGTTATTAGAAGATACAAAGCCATTAACAGATACAGAGCCCAACTGTCCTTTTTCAATATTGAGCCACTGTTTTTTCTTCTTTCTTTCTTAGGTATTCCACAGTTTAAAAAACGTCAACGAAACAGAAGAGAGATAAAATAAATTAAAACAGCACAGATGCCTCTGCGAGTGTCAAGAGGAACAGTAGATGAAAGAATCCCTTCAATTCTCATTACAAGGGGGAAAATATTGCTTGTGTTCGAACCCAGCGAACCATAAATTTCCATAGGAGGATCAGTGCTCCAAATGTACACCGTGTTCCATGACACAGAGTACATCAATGGAAGGACTCTTGCAAGTCCAAGTAAGTGACGCAACGGCTTGTAATGCGGTCTGCCACGCAATGCCCAAGGCCTCTTGTTCTTGTGATAGGACTGCAGTAGTTTCGCCATCCACTGTATAAAAACTGAAAGGGTCCAAAGTCAGTTTGGTAGTAGTACCTTTTATATTTATTATCGGGGTAAGTACTCCTCACGGTTGCAGTGGTCTGATGGAAGCCAATTTTCCTGGGTGTTTGTGTGCACAGCTAAGGTTTGTTTCGTTACAATGCCATATGCTTGCTTGTGAATGAATGGGTTTTTTTGTGATAATGTACTACATACATTCCATTGAGGTAAAAATAACAATGTTTTCAAAGCATCCACGTGTAGACAGTTTTTAGGTTCGGCTAGCGAAGGCTGCGCTTGCGCAGTCTCGCTGGCGAGATTTTATGTTTTAGAGTGTGGGGCTTAAACCCGCCCCTCTTCTCCATTGGCTGGCTTCCTAAACGGAGGCCAGCCATAGGACAAGAGGGGCGTCTTTCCATTTAAGTCCCGTCTTCTTCGGATTGGGGGGCGTGTTTTTTCGGTCCTTTCTCTCTGTGACGTCATCGGACCAAAACACGCCCCCCAGTCTGAAAAGGACGGGGCTTGTTTAACAAGAAGCCTTTTGTCCTACGATATTGGCTGCCAAATCCGAAAATCGCAGTCTTTTCTTGGATAGGCTGGAAGAAAGCTTCTCAATTGTTCATTGGCTGTAGGAAGCTCACGTATCCCTCCAGTCTTTAGCTGCTGCATGTGCCCTCCTCTCGATAGTGGGTTGGCTAGAGTGAAGCAAGTGGGAAGATGCAGGATTTGTACGGAGTAATTGTTCTCGGCGGAAACTCGGGTGTTTACCGCCGACCCGGCTTACTGGATTAAGGACAAATGGAGCCACCCGTGATTGGAATGGGATCCGTGTAGGTAAGTAGATTAGTTATCACCGCAGGCTTAGTCAGCTAGACCCTGTCGCACAACAGCCTCCGCAGTGCAGCCCAGGCGCCACCCGGGCCGTACTCGCATCACCTGCTCCTCTCTACTCCCTACCTCAGTTGCTCTGCCCTTGCCCAGATACTCTACCGTCCCGGTCTGCGCCTCTGCACCAGAGGTTGCCCAGCACTGTTCCTATCAGTGCTGGGCAACCTCTGGTGTGACCCTCAGAGACTGCTCCGCTGCGGTTCCCGTCTCTCCCCCTACCTACTCCGATCGTGGCCTCCCTGTACCCAGAGACCACAAGCTTCCGTACTCCTGCTCATTTCAAGTGTTCCTCCTTATCCATGCAACCAGTTAAGCAGCCGCTCCCCTTGTCACCTTCGGTTTGCAGTTGTCAGCAACTTCTAGTTCCAATACGTCTATCGTGCATGCCCTTTCTAAAACAAGAGCCCGAGAGCTTCACCACCACAAAACACGTATCTAAGATGGCAGCCTCATGGGGTTGGTTGTTAGGGAGCGGTGAAATCAGTCGGTTAACTCCAGAACAAACAGGGCGGCCTTTTAGGCCCATGGGCGTTGCGCGCCTGCCTCGCACTTAAAAAAATTAAAATATATAGTGCGAACTCGACCTGCAGGTATTGGAGCGCTTTACACGAGCACCCGTTGCCTTACACGAGGACCTATTCATTTTTGTTAGGTACGGGGAGATCAATTGATGTGCCCAGGAGATCAATTGATGTGCCCAGAATCACAGGATGCTGAGCCGATGCCGACATGCTCTACATACCAACAAATAGGGAAGGAAGCTATCGTTCCGAGGTGAGTAGGTCAACTAGCACTTACCTTACAGAGCTCTCCAACGCTTTTAAAACCACAACGTAGCCCTCCGAGAACGCAGTCTGTGAGAGATGAAGTACCCCTCAGTTACACTGAACGAATAGAAAATGCTTGTTAGCCCGTAGTTGAAGCGACTAGTTGTAAGCGAGACCCAACAAATATCCATCAGTTTTCACTGCACTGTTGTACCTGCAGTTATACCACCCTCAGTAATGGGAACAACCCTTACCTAACCACAACAAAGCGCCTCGGGTCAGGTGAGGTGTGTGAAGCACTATACCGCCGCCTCATGCTTTCCTTTAACTTTGTTTTACTTGCCTCTGTTCCATGGTTGTGATCGCTTTCCTTGCCCCTGTTCCCTTGTTGTGATCGTTTTTCCTGCCTCTGTTCCCTGGTTGTGCTCGTTTTTCTTGCCTCTGCCCCCTGGTTGTGCTAGTTGTTTTTGCCTCTGTTCCCAGGTTGTGCTCGCTTTTCTTGCCCCTGTTTCCTGGTTGTGCTCGCTTCTCTTGCCTCTGCCGCCTGGTTGTGCTCGCTTTTTTTGCCTCTGTTCCCAGGTTGTGCTTGCTTTTCTTGCCCCTGTTTCCTGGTTGTGCTCGCTTTTCTTGCCTCTGCTCCCTTGTTGTGCTCGCTTTTCTTGCCTCTGTTCCCTGGTTGTGCTCGCTTCTCTTGCCTCTGTTCCCTGGTTGTGCTCGCTTTTCTTGCCTCTCTTCCCTGGTTGTACTTGCTTTTATTGCCTCTCTTCCCTGGTTGTGATCGTTTTTCCTGCCTCTGTTCCCTGGTTGTGCTCATTTTTCTTGCCTCTGCCCCCTGGTTGTGCTGGTTTTTTTTGCCTCTGTTCCCAGGTTGTGCTTGCTTTTCTTGCCTCTGTTCCCAGGTTGTGCTCGCTTTTCTTGCCTCTGTTTCCAGGTTGTGCTCGCTTTTCTTGCCTCTCTTCCCTGGTTGTACTTGCTTTTCTTCCCTGGTTGCGATAGTTTTTTCTTGCCTCTCTTCCCTGGTTGTGATCGTTTTTTCATGCCTCTGCCCCCTGGTTCTGATTGTTTTTTCTTGCCTCTGTTCCCTGGTTGTGATCGCTTTTCTTGCCTCTGTTCCCTGGGGCGTTACTGGGCAGAGGTGGGCGTGTGGTGAGGGACAGGGTGCCCAGGGCATGGACGCCAGCGCACCGGCTGACCTGTGTCTCTGTGGTTCTGTGTGTGGCTGTGTGTGCGTGTGTGGCTGTGTGTGCGTGTGTGGCTCTGTGTGCGTGTGTGGCTCTGTGTGCGTGTGTGGCTCTGTGTGCGTGTGTGGCTCTGTGTGCGTGTGTGGCTCTGTGCGTGTGTGGCTCTGTGTGCGTGTGTGGCTGTGTGCGTGTGGCTGTGTGCGTGTGGCTGTGTGCGTGTGGCTCTCTCTGTGTGTGGCTCTCTGTGTGTGTGTGTGGGGGTGTGTTTGTGGCTCTCTGTGTTTGTGTGGCTGTCTGTGTGTGTGTGTGGCTCACTATGTGTGTGGCTCTGTATGTGTGTGTGGGGCTCTGCGTGTGTGTGGTTGTGGCTGTGTGTGTGGCTGTGAGTGTGTGTGGGGCTGTGTGTGTGTGTATGTTGGGCTCTGTGTCTGCTAATACTCTCTACTACTCTAATGCTCACCTATTGCCATTGTAAATGACAATACCATTTATTTATGTTTTAAAAAAAAATAAAAATGAAAAAATGCCATTTGCAATGCCAATAGCTCTAATAACAAAGACTAGACCATTGCATTGTAAATGCTTGTTGAGATTTTCAATGAGAAACATTGTAGCCAAAATGCCTCCACGTGCAATATGGTCTATTGTTGGATGGCACACCACAGTGAACCAGAAAAGAGAAACGCTCAGCAGAGACGGTGTGCGGGTGTGGAGTGGTACCATGTAAGCCGTAAATTTGATTCTCGGGAGGACCGACTCAGACTTTCGTACTTCCGAGACAGGTAAGTGTATATAAGGTTAAGCTGAGTCGGCCACGTTTATGTGCTGACAATACAAACGTTTAGTGCTTTTATTATCTTTATTGCAACATCCGCCCCCGAGGGGTCCGAGCCGTAGGCCCCCCCTGACCCCCCCCCCTCCCCCCCAGGCGCCAGCTGTAAGGGACAGACGTGAATGGAGCCCCCCCGCGGCTGCCTGGAATCTTCCGGACACACCGAGCCCTGGCAGCTGCTCCGCATGAAAAGCCACTCTGTATTAATAACTTCCTGCAGGAGGAAGTGAAAGGCCGAGAGGGTATCGACTCCTAGCAGCCCGGGCGTGTTGGGGCCCGGCTGCGAGATGCTGAAGTGCTTTTAGCGTTCATCTGGGCCAGTGTACAGCCATCCGGCCGCCCCCACTCTTCAGAAGACCTTCATTCAATTTCCGCTCTGGACTAGCGTGGCAGCGTCGCCCACCACCTCCCTGAGAAGGCTTTGTCGCGGTGTACCGTAAAAGGCCTCGATGAATGGCGCGTGCTCACGTGCAGATGTGCACAGACCAAAAGTAATCCTCAGCACACAGAGCCTAGCGTAAACACCACAAGAGAACAACTTGTTCCCAGAGCGCCAGAAATGACATCACAAGCGAATGCATACAGTTCGGATTCAACACAAATATCAAGGCTGCTCTTAGGGTCACTTGGGCTTCTCAGGAAACGGAGACCCTGCTCCCCTTAAATTTCAAGAACAAAGCTCATACGTGCCAACATTTTAGAAGAGAAAAGTGGGTGATTAAAAAATAAATAATACAACGTATTTTCCCATCCACTTCTATTGATGCAGAGACAATTTCAAGGGGGGGTGGGGGAGGATAGACAGCCAAAATAAAGCAATTTGCGATAATACATTAAATAACATACCGGGAATGTCCCGCCTGAATCGGGCACTTATGGAAACCCAGTGAATTTGAATTGGGAGTCTCGTTCTCACCCGCATCTAGAACTTGCTCTGTACGGGCGTTACGTCAATCAGACTTGGCACCAAGACCCCCATGTCCTGCAGAAGGTGCACTGCGCCCCTAGTCGAGTTACCGCCCCACAAAAAGGTGTTAACTATGGTGCTTTACTGTCATGCATGTGTTAAAAAATCATCACATAGTAAATGTGTGGAGAAAAAATACTGCAGCACCTCCACCGACGGTGGCCCCATCTGCCCAAAAAACTGAAATCTATTCTAGCACAGGAGCAACACTAGGATGCTGTTCTGCGTGCAAAGTGGCCACTGCTGCAACTCCAATCTTCTTTCCTCCTACTTCTCTTTTTAAAAGACAACTCGCTATTAGCCGCATGGCTAAGGCGGTTAAACCCCTAACTTAATAGTGAGAGTACAATTCAGAATATCACCAGATTAAATCATTCTCCATTTCAATTGTGGGACACTACTCATAGCATGCAATTATCAAGAGATATTGTTGTCCACATTTAATGATGGAAGGGTTTTTACAGTAGTTATACGATAGCTTGATTTTGAGACAACGGGTCATGACAAAAAAACTGATTTAAAGCAACACAACTAAACCTGTATAAACGTTTGTTTTATATTTTTCGCTTTGTACCCTTTATGCCACACAATATACATCGTTGTAATGGTAGATAGGAGGGCATGTCAAATTAGGGGCCTCAGTCCCGAGGGAAGCCAGAAACACTGTAATGATATTTTAATAAAAATTAATATTACATCGATTTTTAAACTAAAACATTTATTTTTTATAATTAAATAAATAGGTTTTTTATTTTAGAATGTTTTAACAATAAATATATTTATCTATATATTTAACTAGTTTAAACCATTTAATCACGCATTATATCCTGCGGGTTTTTCATCTTAAGTCAATACCTGATTTTCTATGGGAGAGTGTTGCAGTACCAATGGTTGGGTGCGTGGTGCTGGCCTTACACCAGCTCTAAAGTGGAGTAATAAGAGGAATGAAAAAAGGATACTTTTCTCCAAAACAAATCTGGTCAGACATATTTGAGTTGCCCACCCTGAATTGTGCTACCACTGAGCGCCTCTTTGGATAATCACAGGCCGGTTTATTTGGTGAGACCGAGTATGCACCTGGAGCCGGTTGATTATCTAACAATTTACCCTTGTTCAAAAGTACTGCTGGAGCTAGAAAATATCAAGGCAATTGTTCACAGTGGGCGTCAAATATAGTGAGTGTATACAAAGCTAGGATGCAGTGTCACCCTTTGATCTTACCACTATCAGTAGGCCGTGCATTGCAATAGGTATGCATTCATGGTGTGCATGCGCAGAGGGGCACCAAGTTGGCAGTCATTTTTCTAGTTTGTCAACTCTTTGGGTTTCAAAGGTGACCAGCTAATACTAGTTCTGGGCAGTGCTAATAGCTGCTTCCAACATGCATGTGCAACTTAAGAAGCATGCATGGACACGTAGCAATACCCATGACCTAGATGCACAAAAACAATTCAGCAACAACTGCCTGGATGGTGTGCCACAGATCTCTGCTGTGAGCCTCCACCAGAAACTGGTAATCAGTGGATAGCACCCTACAGTGAGACTTTGAGAGGATAACCACTGGACACTAATGCCTTTCAAACCCTTTGTTCGTGTTCAGGTTTCCGGTAGTCGGGAGGTTTTTCCCTCACGGTGACATGTCATAGTACTTTCGACCCGTCCCCAAGCCCCCAGCCTTTTTCCTAATGCACATTTCTACTGGCTATTTAGATTTGGTTTCTTCTCCCTCCTGTATACTCTTGGACCTAGGACAACTCAGGTTGCTCCCTGATGCTTTAGTTTTCTCCTTGAAATTATAGAACTAACGCATGTGCGAGACAAGCCGTAGCACCATGTTTCGGCTCACACAGGAAGGGAATGTGCCTTCAGAAATCAGCATTTACATCTTACTCTTAATCACAGAAATCTTACAGCGGAACTGGTCATAATTGGCTTTAAACCATTGAGGCTTCTAGAGATTTCTCTTGAGAAGCTGAAGAATGGGCTTAACGCTCTGGCAGACACTGTAAGATCTTAAACTGCATACCTAGAAGAGAATTAGGAATGGCATCTTGCAGAAGACCTAAAGAGCAGCAGGGCACATAATTTTGGCAAAAGAAACCTAGAAGAGTGTCAGGAATGGCACCTTTCTGATAGAATACGTAGAAGAGTGTCAGAGATGGTCGACTGGCAATACGAGACTTAGAAGAGCATCAGGACTGTCCACTTTCCAATAGAAGACCATGAAGAGTGCCAGCGATAGTCCCTTAGCAGTCGATGACCTAGCGGAGCTTCGGGGACAGCCACAACCATCTCCCAAGGGATTTTCTTACACAACCCGACCTAAATGTTTCTGTCTCAGAACTGTACCTAAAAACAATATTATAGTTTTGCGTCACAAGTGCACACTAGAACATAAAATCCACTCCTTCCAAAACTGTATTCTATTATTCCTATTTTTATTCGCAACAACAATCTTTAATAAAACCACATTAAATAAATTGGCATAAAGCAGTGAAAATCAACAGACTTATTTAACGACCTGTTACTAGTTCTGACAAGCTCAGTAATCACAAGAAGGAAGGGCAGACAAATCTTAAAATATACTGCAGGATTCTCCTTAACTGTCCAACCCTATCGTAGGGTAAGCGATCCAGGCGTTGGGCGCGATAGAGACAAGGGCAAACAGTAATTCTAACGCTTTATGTGTAGACCACAGACAGGAAGAATCACAGTGAAAGACTCCTTTCATTTACTGTACAGTGGGCGAGTCATCAGTTTGGGTAAGAGATCATTCAGTACAGTGCACTTCGATGGATAGTTTGGGATGCGCCTGGATTGTAAAGGAGGTTGGACCCGACAGGTAAATAGCTACGTACTGCTGTGTGTGAATTTACTGGAATATATATGGTTTCATTGCCATTTAGTCTTACTGCAAGTGGAACAATGCTATGTGTGGTACCCTAAGCCAGCATGCTCCTTTCAACCCCTACATGCCACGTTATGGTGAGTGTATTGGTAAACGCACTATTATCCGCAAGGTTATCCTGGCACTTTTCACCAGGAACGGAGAAGAGAACGATTTAGAAATAAAATCAGGGTAATTCAATTTCCCACTGACTTGCCTTAAAGTGAAAGATTTTCAAGGCAGGAGAAAGATACGATAAAGCCATTTTAGTTTTAAAATTCGGTAATCTGGAATTTTGGCATGGATGCACGTTTAAACCAGCTGAACATCGGATGCTGGGACATGTACTCTCATATTTACCACAAAGTATTCAGTTAATTGCGCTGTCACGCAAAATTTGGTTGGCTACAAGGCTTCACTTTCTGAAGAAGTTAAGTAACAATGGGGTGTCCCAGTATCCCTAAGAACCTGGGCAATAATGATAATGATAGACAATCGCTTCTTTCGAGTGCAATGAATTTCTTCAATTATATCTCATCATCCACAACATATTCATTCTTTGTAAAAATGAGTTAATCAAAACAAAATTACAAGTTATGTAGTAGAAAGAGGAATCCAAGCCATCTGAAGAGTTTGCAAGATACTTTATAAATTGTATTCATTTATAAGTACTATCATTTAAAGATAAAGATAAAAGGCTGTCAGTTTTATACAGTGGGGCACGAGGTGATAATTTGTGACAATTTGTGCTCAGTGTGATTTTGTGCCATACAATATATACAGTGTCGATGTCATGTGACAGGAGGGGATTAGGGAAAAAGGGGAAGCGTGACCAATATTATATACAATTATTCAGAATATTCTGTACACCACAATAGTCAGTTTTAAATATAGAGTCTTTGGTAAATATGCTCCACTGAAGTGTTTTGTTAACGTTTCAACCCTATTCTCGCGCTCTTGCAGCGTCTGTGCGGGTCTTCATCAGGACTGGGCGGTGGGGTATGGGGGGTGGGGGGAGGAGGGGGGAGAGCATGGCAGCCTCCAACTCGACCCAGCTGGGCTATCCTTTGGAGTGTGCTGAGTATTAGCAACGAACCTTTGGTGCTCTGCACCCAAAACAAATGGTAATACTGCCCACTGCTCTACTCTATTAACCAGGCTGAAATGATTTCGGAGGCAGAACTGGAGCTTTGCTGTAAAACGCTATATCCCATGTCTACTGCTGCCTGCAGGCTACCAGAGAGCTAGACCTGTAGTCTCAGATCAGATGGATTAAGGAGGGTAGCATCCTGCTTTCATGCTGCGTGTAGAAACCTGGACTGCAGCTTCATATGGAGCAGCGGAGGTCTGGCCTTAGCGTTCAAACTTTCCTATAAAAAACATCCCCACAGACACTGAAATGTAGTCACCCATGTATGCATGCTCTTCCTGCCCAATGCTGATAAATTACCAACTTGCAGAATGGTAATCAAATGGAAGAGAGGGTATGGACCCAAAAGTAATATAAGAAAGAAGCCTAATTTTCTAAAGTTGGATTAATTACACGAACTCCTCACTAATAACAATGACCTTTCTAACTCGGCCTGCCTCAACTACTTCCTGTCAGCCACTTTCTCTCACTCATTGTATTCCAAGATGCATCACAATACTTCAAGGCTCAGCACGGAACTCACTGCAAAACAGGACAGACTAAGAACACGACTCATTCTTTCGTAAATAACAGAGCAACAACAGAAAACAGCAAATCAATTACTAGGAAAATTCAAAATCTACCGCAGTGATACAGAGTTCTTACTCTGCCACAGCACTTGCACAACTAGAAAATTTCCCACAGATTTCAGATATTTTGAAAATGCACCACCGATTTGTTCTTCAACCTGAATTTGAAGATAATAGAGAGGAATCATCAAAAGGAAGGAATGATTGGAGCCAATAATCAAGTCTGCAGTGGGTGCTATCAACATAGGCTAGTGACAATGCTGGCACAGACTGAGATTCTGATTCATTATAATGGGAGTTCAGCCAAGTTGTGCACTGGGCAGAATAGCGAGTATCTGCACAGTAAATTCTTGCAGCAAAGTTGTCCGTCTCAATTCACTCAGCCACCCAGCAGAAGGTCTTACTCATTGTATCTCAATGTGTCCAGTACTTGCCCTCTATGGCACACACATACAATGTGGAACCAAGACTTCATGCTAAATGTAGAAGACAGCCTAGAACTATGTATAGAGGCTGGCAAGAGATGCGAGTCATTTTGTGAACTAAATGTAAATATTTTATAGCATTATATTGCGAAAGATCAGTATACATTAGCACAGGTGTTTTTCAAAATTTCTTATGCTTTCCTGCAAATCTTACCTATGGTTTGATAGCAATATGGCGATATTTATACACATTTTCACACCTTTCTCAATGATTTGGAATACATTTAGTCAAAATACAACTCCATTTAAACAGCACCTGAAACATCAAGATACACTAATGGGGTAAGCATTTCCTATCTCCCAAAGCTAATCAACGACCACCAAGGTAACCGAGCTGCAGCCCCCGAAGGAGATGATGCAGACGTTCCCTAACTCTCACTGCTCACAAATCACAAAGTGGAACATGACCCCTAGCCACAGATGGGAGTAAGCATGTTCAGTGTAATCTCCATACAAGAGATTGGAAAACTGGTCAAGTCAGTCTTTATCACCAGATCTCAGGACCGCAAACATATTCAAAAACATCATCATAGCGTTATCCACTCTCACCCCCAGCAAGCAAGACCAGCAATTCATTCATCTCAACTTGAGAGTTACCCAAGGAACTCAAAACCATGTACATCATGCCAATATTCGAGAAGCAAGGACTTGATTAATGCGACACATCAAACTAAAAGTTGCACAGCAAATAGGCCTTTCCCAGGGAAATTATTTGAAAAGGCATCCTGTATAAAAATCTCCAATATCCTCAAACAGCTTTCTGGCAGAGTGAATTCTGCTACTAAAAAGGCACAGAATCAGTGTTAAATGCAAACTGACAGGACCTAAAGAATACTGTAGACTCCAACAGCATGGCAGTCCTCATTGTACTTGTCCTGTCATTAACATCGGACACAGAGGACCATCAACTATTGTTCAAAACGTTGATTCACACTGGAATCTAAGTCTGGATTAAGACTTGCTAAGACCTATTTTGTAGAAAGTATGAATCGTCATGCTTCCTTGGTTCTGCCCATCAATATTCATTTTCTAGGTAGGAGTCAACAAAGCCCAATTGCCCATTACTGTTTTTTTAATATGTACCTGGCCTAACTTCCAGGAACCAACACCTTTAAGCTTACTTGCTACAACTAGGTCATACTTAAGCGGGAAGCACCATCACACACGGAAATTTCAGTACTTGGCAAATTCTTAGGGGCAAGAGACATTAGAATGCTACAAAAGCAACTGAAAGTCAACATCTCAAAACAGATATCCTTGCAGAGCACAGCAAACCTAGGACTCTAGCTTTTTGGCCAAAGGAAATCACACACCCTTAAACATGTCCATACAACAATCAACCAAGCTGATTCAACCAAGCTGTGATCATGGACTCCGACGTGACCTACTAACCATATGTCTACTAAGTGACCAAAAAATCCATTCCTCAATAGGAAAATCTTACACAGGACCTTTCCTAACCGGAGACTTTCTCAGATGGGTCTGGCCACTAGAACCAGTCAAATAGAGTTTAAATTGTGATCCCATGACACCTTACGAACAAACTACAATTGATCCAGCAAGTTGCAGCTAGACAAGAACTACACACGAGCAAATGTGTTCACATAACCCCTGCTGTAAATGCTTTGAATCACTTCCCGTTGGCTAACAGAATCTCTTTCAAAGCACTACACATCACCCATTGGGCTACTGACAGATACAAAGTCAGGCTCATCTACTAAAATCTAGAATGGCTCCACTCTTGACCATCCCTCTTCATATTTTTTTTTTAAACCATGACTGGGTGAGCAATTATTCTCTGTACAGGCTTACAAGATGTAGGACACAATCCAGAAGAAAATAAGGATAATCATCAACAAACACATGGGATATTGGAAAGGCTCTAAACACCTGCCTGTTTCAAGAAAAATAGTACAACCTAGATGGAACTCCCAAGAATCACTGGTCTGTATATGCAAGAAGCAATCCTATCTCTTACGTTCCTTTTGCTATCCTTTTCTCTTTACTCCACACTATGACATAACTCCATTTCCATGCTTATGTACAACGAAGATATGCACCATCTGAGTGGATCAGGTCTCCTCACCTCACATACCTCATCCAGCATGTCCGATAGAGGAGTAACTACAACCAACACTCTAAAAGCTATGCACTACAAAAGGCACTAAGAACCTGAAACACATTAGAGTGCTTCCTACACGTTGTGAGGGGCAGAAAGTGATATACAAAACACTATTTCTAAAGTAGCACATACCAATACAATACAATTGGAATGGGTAGCTCAGAGATGGAGCAAAAATATCTCCCACATGAGAAGGAAAAGAAGCAAAACTATACAAACAGAATCAATAATCCAGCAGGGGATCTCTCAGGAAAGAAACAAAGAGAGACAGTAGAACAGACTCAAGAGAAGCAACCTTTGGGTTGTAGGAGTAATGCGGCGGAAAGAAAAGGCACTACAGAACCGGAGCGAAGAAATTTCCCAAAGAAGAGGTGTTGAAGGAAAAATTGAGAATTAAAATCAACACACAAATAGGAGATATATATGGAAGTAATCAGAGGGAAGTATCTGGCCTTACCCCAATGACTCAATCAACTGATGAGCAGAATAACCCAGTGCAAACAAAGGGCATTGCTGAGAAGGAGCACATAATACCATCGGCAGAAGATGTACCCAATGAAAACATAATTAAAATCAACAAGCGGGCAGGTGACAGACATGGAACCAGTCAAAGAGAGGTACTTCAACGCGCTGAACCAAGAGTCAAACATCTGAGCAATAATCGAGAAAATAGTTGTAATAAACAGATCATATTGACCCCCCCCCCCATTATATTTCTCTGGGGCAACAAGACCTCCTTAATAGAGGGAATTTATTAAAAATAGCCGACATTTTTACCTTAAAGCATTTGACTACCTCTGATCTGTTGTCAATTGAATTTCGAGAAAGAAGAGAATAGTAGTATGGAAAAACATTATCAACTTGGAAAAATGAAGACATTGTAGCGCTAATCATGAATGCCAGACAACTGTTTGAAAGTTGGAGTATCACAATGACAAAACCAATAAAGAGACGATATCCCTCACCCCTACAAACTGAGCCAAAGATTTAAAAAAAAAAACAGAACGTACCTGCGTATTCAGTACTCCATACCGCAAGAGGAACAACATACCCCGCCAAAGACGCCACAGAGAGTCCTATTATACAACAAGATGGCTAAATGGAATTGAATGGCCACAGCCTTAAATGTTCGGAATATGGAATGACTTGCCACAAAGAGCAAAAGCACCATCAACAGTACCATAAAATTTCGATTGCGGAACATTGCCGGAGCCAAAAAGGAATTCGAGGAAGATACAGCCCCAACATATTGGGAGCACTATGACATCACCCTGCAAGAAATATGGATGATGGAGTGTAAGGATGTAGCCAACTATACACTCCACCAAGTAATGGCAACCAGAACACACAATTATGGTAGGCCGAAGGGTGGCCTAGCAACTTACATATCAACCGCGCTAAATATTAATACAGAACAATTACCGAGTACGACATCTGATCAACAAGTAATTAAAATAGTACAGGGGCATAAAAATCAAAACAGTAATTTTAATAAATCTTTACATTCATCCAAATGCAAGGAAAAAAGGCACAATCCGAAAAACTAATGTCACTAGTCGCCTCTATAAGGTTTGATAATCCAGAATGGGCGATAATAATAACTGGTGATTTTAATTCATATTTAATCCATACACCACATGATGATGATCAGCTGATAGCAGACAACAAGCAATGGTCCGTTCCTCCACAAGGATCCGCATTAATAAAGAGACACGACTTAAAGGGGCAACAGCTGGTCCAGACTCTAGAACATTTAGGCCTTCGAGTCCTAAATGGCAGAACAAAAGAGGACACTACTCTGCGGTGGAGGTGTTCACGAGCAGTCAATTCTAGATTATACAATTACAACTCTTCCTCTACTTGCGCACGTGACGAAATATAAGATCAAATATTCCACCGAAGTGATCATGCATATCAGGTATTCGAATTGCAAATAGGTTATCAAAAACACCGTGCGGCGCCCGTTGAGTTGGGTCAGTTGACCACAACAAACCTCAAAAGAATTCGATGGTCAGCAGAAACCATACCTGAACTATCAGCATTAGCAAAAGAAATAGTCAAAGCTAAGAATACAACAGGCAAACACACAGTAGAGTGATGGTCTATTTTTGCGAAAAAATTATTGCTTCAGGCACCAAAAATTAATTATGCACAGACTAACAGGCTCAAGCCCGAAACAAATATGTCTAGGAAAGCCTACTTGTTAAGAAAAGAACTGAGAAAGATGGTGAGGAAAAACAAAACACAGAAAATCCCAAAGCATACAAGGCGGGATATAAAGATCGACAAGAGGCTGTATAAAATACAAATCTGGAAGGATCACAAAGTACAACAGGAAAGCCTCTGGACGAAATTACTTTTTAGTGCCAAACAAGCAAACAATAGGCTGTTTTGGGAACTAGTCAATAATTTGACAAGATCAAAAAAAGTGATCAACAACGCCTCGGTATCAGAGAATGCATGGGCAGTCCATCTAAGTAAAGTATTTGAAGATCATATAACATCCATGAATAAGTCAATTTCTGTGGGCAGCAAGGCATTAATCGCAGTACTTACAGGGAAGAATCCTCCAGGATCGTTAGATTGTGGCATCACAATAGCCCAGGAATGTCAATGCCATGCTTTAGAAGATATTGCAAGAATAATAACAAGCATTTGCAATGCAATAGGTCTCGCAGTAGTTAAAGTTTGAGCTACTGGCATTGCAAATAATGATGCAACGCCAATAGCTCAAACTTTCAGTAATGCGAGACCTATTGGATTGCAAATGCTTATTAGTCTTGCTACGTGGACGCATGAGCAGTGACGGAGCCCATAGTCATGTTGTAATTACCCAAAACAAGACAAAACACATGACTGTGATGCTGCAGCCTATTGTGAACCTCCCCTTTTTGTCAGCATCCATATGTACAAAGCACAGATTCAAAACAAAGGGATGACCGACCGGCTGAGACCCACAGGAAACAAGATTCAGGCACCAATGACAACGTGTGAGCAGGACTCCAGCAGTGTTGTTCACTTTGATCAGTCCAAATCAATAACAATAAAGGCGAGGGAGAGAGATATATAAAGAACAATAAAGGAGAGAGAGATAAATAACAAACGAGAGGGAGGGAGAGATAAATAACAATAGAGGAGAGAGAGCGATAAATAATAAAGGCACGTGGGTTTTAGGTTTCGGCATGCAGAACAGTCACTTCATGCAGCAAAGCCGGTTTACAAAGATATGGGACGGTGGCAAAGAGCTATATGAACAAGTCCGGTGCATTGCTGTCCCACGCGCACATGTTCTGGTCTGACAGACAGTAGCATTGAGGAACTGCAGCACCCCGTCTCGAGTCAGTCACACTGTCCGTGCTGTTTAGGACTCTAACTCTTACTTGTATTTATTTACTCCGAGCACGCTCTGGGCTAGTTGCCGGACTGTCATTCTCAGAAATGCATATTGCCCAAGCGCAGCGCGGCAGAAATCTAAGTAAAGAAGCATTGTCACAGGCAATCTGGTGGGATGGCTAGCGGGTGATGTTTTTTCTGGCGAGGTAGGAGGGGAAGGTCTGACAGAAACAACTGGAGGGTTTTGGGGATTTAAAAGCAACAGCAGGAGGGGTGGGGGTGAATTGAGAAAGCCACAGAGGGATAGTGGGGGAGAACTGGAAATAGTGGCGGGGTGAGGGGTTTAAAACAATAATGGGAAGGTGGATGATAGCATTGAAAACAGCAATGGGACGGGGGAAGGTTTGAAAGTAATCACACCAAAATAAAATTCGAGTATGCATTAACCTCGCCACAAGAAGTGGGTGAGAGGGACCAGTGTACAATACCTTTGGATCTATTTGGTGCAACAAATGGGCTATCCCTCAGATTGCTGCCCCTCGGGGGGAGGGGGTGGGGAGGGGGTTTGCTGGGGAAAAAGGACGGTGAGCACTTGAAAGCTTTCCCAGTAACTTTATCACAAGTGGGAGAGGGGGCATTTAATTAAAGCACTGGCCTATTTTCATTTAAATTGTGAAAAGTCAGCACATCTTTAATGCTAAGTAACATTTCAAAAAAAGGCCCGGTGCGTTTTATTTTCCGGCCCATATTGTAACAAAGCAAAGGCAAATACATTTGTATGGCGCCTCCTTGTGCATCTCTCCACCTTCTGCCTCCTAGGCAGTGCACCAGGCGCTGACCACAGGGGGCGCTGTGTTTGGAAATAATAGCAGTAACTTAAGGTTTAAAAGCACCTGCTGGAGAGTTGCTTGTGTGTTCAGTAGTTTTCAGGCTACAATAAAAAAGTAAAGATAAGTCTGGTGATTAATGTTTCTGCTGAGAGAGATCAGGGTTGTGTCTAGAGGCAGTTTTTGAGTCATCATAAAGTAACTCAGAGGGTTAGCGTCCGTGCTGCAGAGAACATGTATCATACAGATCACAGAACTGTATTTTATGTGCATAGATCAATGGGCTACTGCTTTGGCCACAGAAATCCTTTTGTCATTTGCAGTTCATAAGTTACAATCCTAATATAGCAGTCTCCTTTGGACTGTTATCAAAAAGCTGCATGCAAAATGCATGGTATAGGTAAGATTATAATTTTTTGGCCCAGTCTTTCATTATCCTAATGTTGCTACAAAGTTATTTTGGGTATAAATTAACTTTTTAATAGGATGTTTAATATTACGCATGGCTTTTTCAAATGTCAGCTGGGAAACCCCGCTCTAAACATGCCATTGGTTTCACTTTTCGGACAAACTACTGGGGTTTAAACCATTGGTGAGATGCTGTAACTCCGGGGTCTCCAACCGGTCGATCGCGAGCTACCGGTAGCTCGCGGAGACCCCGGGAGTAGCTCGCCTAGCCCTTCGCTCTGATTGGAGCAAATCCGTGGATGGGGCGGGCGAAGGGGATGATGCGACGCAATGACGCTCCTCTCCATCGTCTACTCAAAACGCGCTGGCATCGCACTGTCTGCCATTGTGCGACGGGTGCCAGCACGGAGCAGTAGGAGACGGGACTTCTCCGCCTCAAGCAGCCAGGAGACGAGCCTTACACTGCAGGTAAGCAGCGTTATTTCCCTGATCCTTCCGTCGCTCCCATCCACCCTCTCTTTGCTCCCAGCAGCTGCATGCCATGACCCCAGCCGCCCCCGCAGATGCCACCAGGACACCGAAAACTGCTCTGACTCACTCGCGCTTTCCCGGTCCTGCAGAAAGAGGTGACTTTCCCTACCCTCTCCTCAACCCCACCCGAGGGGCCCCCACTCCGCCCGGCGGAGAAGCGGCTGAACTCTGAAGATCACGCGGATGAAAGTCACCTTTTATTTTTCTGCACCAAGCCCAAATAAAGTCCTGCTTGGTGAAGATGCAGAGGGCAGAAAACAGCAGTCTGTCTGACACCTCGTGGCACCGTGAGAACCCCACATTTCCCAAACAGTCTTCTGACTCGGAGGTCACACCCTGGAACCCTAGCATCAGCACCGTGAAGTGCACTATGTTCTTTCATTTCCAAGAGGCGTTGTATGCACCTTGCAGCTGCTCCTAATTCACATTTACTCCTGGTTTACTGTTTCAGCACTGTAAATGACCCCCAAAAACAACTTCCATAGGCAGTGCTAGGCTAGTTACCTGGCGCTCCAGTCACTGCGTCCATAACTGATGACACAGCAGGCCCTCTGGGCCCTGAATGGTGCTCTTTCATATGTTACACATCGACACCAATCAGAATGGGAACTATTTTTGCCTCTTGTTTAACAGCTGTACGTATTCCAAACAGTCAACTTTTACAAGTGTAACTCAGTTGAAACGCCACCATAGTCGGAGTGCAGAGTCAGTGCAGATTCAGAGTGAAGAGTGCAGAGTCAGTGCAGATTCAGAGTGAAGAGTGCAGAGTCAGTGCAGATTCAGAGTGAAGAGTGCAGAATCAGAGTGCAGAGTCAATGCAGAATCAGAGTGCAGAGTCAGAGTGCAGAGTCAGCGCAGAGTCAGAGTGCAGGGTCAGTGCAGAGTCAGAGTGCAGGGTCAGTGCAGATTCAGAGTGCAGAGTGCAGATTCAGAGTGCAGTGTGCAGATTCAGAGTGCAGTGTGCAGATTCAGAGTGCAGTGTGCAGATTCAGAGTGCAGTGTGCAGATTCAGAGTGCAGTCTGCAGATTCAGAGTGCAGATTCAGAGTGCAGTGTGCAGATTCAGAGTGCAGTGTGCAGATTCAGAGTGCAGTGTGCAGATTCAGAGTGCAGTGTGCAGATTCAAGATTCAGAATGCAGATTCAGAGTGCAGATTCAAGATTCAGAATGCAGATTCAGAGTGCAGATTCAAGATTCAGAATGCAGATTCAGAGTGCAGATTCAGAGTGCAGATTCAGAGTGCAGATTCAGAGTGCAGATTCAGAGTGCAGATGCAGAGTGCAGATGCAGAGTGCAGATTCAAGATTCAGAGTGCAGATTCAGAGTGCAGATTCAAGATTCAGAGTGCAGATTCAGAGTGCAGATTCAAGATTCAGAATGCAGATTCAGAGTGCAGATTCAAGATTCAGAATGCAGATTCAGAGTGCAGATTCAGAGTGCAGATTCAAGATTCAGAGTGCAGATTCAGAGTGCAGATTCAAGATTCAGAGTGCAGATTCAAGATTCAGAGTGCAGATTCAAGATTCAGAATGCAGATTCAAGATTCAGAGTGCAGATTCAGAGTGCAGATTCAATGTTCAGAGTGCAGATTCAGAGTGCAGATTCAGAGTGCAGATTCAGAGTGCAGATTCAGAATGCAGAGTGCAGATTCAGAATGCAGAGTGCAGAGTGCAGATTCAGAGTGCAGAGTGCAGATTCAAGATTCAGAATGCAGATTCAGAGTGCAGATTCAAGATTCAGAGTGCAGAGTGCAGATTCAGAGTGCAGAGTGCAGATTCAGAATGCAGAGTGCAGATTCAGAATGCAGATTCAGAGTGCAGAGTGCAGATTCAGAGTGCAGATTCAAGATTCAGAATGCAGATTCAGAGTGCAGATTCAAGATTCAGAGTGCAGAGTGCAGATTCAGAATGCAGATTCAGAGTGCAGATTCAAGATTCAGAATGCAGATTCAAGATTCAGAGTGCAGATTCAGAGTGCAGATTCAAGATTCAGAATGCAGAGTGCAGATTCAGAGTGCAGATTCAAGATTCAGAATGCAGAATGCAGATTCAGAGTGCAGATTCAAGATTCAGAATGCAGAGTGCAGATTCAGAGTGCAGATTCAAGATTCAGAATGCAGAGTGCAGATTCAGAATGCAGATTCAGAGTGCAGATTCAAGATTCAGAATGCAGAGTTCAGATTCAGAGTGCAGATTCAAGATTCAGAATGCAGAGTGCAGATTCAGAATGCAGATTCAAGATTCAGAATGCAGAGTGCAGATTCAGAGTGCAGATTCAAGATTCAGAATGCAGAGTGCAGATTCAGAATGCAGATTCAGAGTGCAGATTCAAGATTCAGAATGCAGAGTGCAGATTCAGAATGCAGATTCAGAGTGCAGATTCAAGATTCAGAGTGCAGATTCAGAGTGCAGAGTGCAGATTCAGAATGCAGATTCAGAGTGCAGAGTGCAGAGTGCAGATTCAGAGTGCAGAGTGCAGATTCAGAGTGCAGAGTGCAGATTCAGAATGCAGATTCAGCCTGATGAAATTAGGCTTAAAGCCAATGAAACTGGGCGTGGTGGGGTCTCTCGGAAAAATACGCGAGTTTATTCGGGTTCAGTAGCTCACGGCGATTTTCACTGACCAGAAGTAGCTCTGACTACACAAAAGGTTGGAGACCCCTGCTGTAACTGATGCCCGGTTCCTCACCACCCTGCACATCTCCCACTGAGGAGCCTGCAAAAAAGTGGCAGACAGTTCCCCAAGATCCTATGGTGTGGTGAAAACTGGCGATATTGTGCAGTGACATGAAACTGGCGCTCACGCCTCACGGCTTCCACCCAAAGCATAGCTGCCAAGGTTTCAGATTGCTATGTGTGACATTGTTATAATTGTAGTGCAATTAGGAGTGACATTTCAACAAATATGAGTGACACTTTTTGCGAGCAAAATCAAGCAATGAAGATGAGGGAAACATATACATATCAAAAATTTTACTAAAATTATGAAAATGTCACACGTAGATTTGATTTGATTTTTTTGATTTGTGCATTTGTAAAGCGCGCGATTGCCCATAGGCGTCTTGGCGCTGTGATTTGACTCTGACTCTTGAGGTTTTTAATTTAGGGATATGCAGAGAACAGCCACGTTTTTACTTGCTTTCTGAAAGATATCAGTGATGGACTAGTTTTTATATCTAGCGGTAGTTTGTTCCAGATTCTCGCTGTATGTACCAGGAAGCTTCTTCCTCCCCAGTTTGCTCTCTTGAATCTTGGTACCGCAATTATTTCTTTTGGCCAGATCTGAGGGTTCTATTTGGCTCATATATTTTTAGATGAGTTTTTAAAAATTGGGATCCGGTTCCATTGGTTGCTTTATATGCTAGGCACAGTATTTTGAATTGTATTCGTTTTTCGATTGGCAGCCAGTGTAGGTCTCTAAGTTTGTGGCTGATTCTTTCAAATTTAGGTGTACCTAATATCAGCCTGGCTGCTGCATTCTGCAAACGTTGGAGTTTGATTAAGATTTTTTTCTGGCTCCAGCGTATAGGCCGTTCCCGTAGTCCAGTCTGGACAAGGCCAATGCTGTCACCACTGTCTTTCGTGAGTCAAGTGGTATGTAGGGTAGAATTTTTTTAATCATTTTTAAAATGTACCACAGGGATGATGCCAGTGTATTCGCTTGGGCGTCAAAGGAGAGATTAGTGTCTAGAGTAATTCCTAGGTTTTTTACCTTCTCCGTTGGTTCAGGACATCCTCCTAGTTCTTTTGGCCACCATGAATGGGACCAGATTTTTTTGTCCCCTCCTAGGATCATGACCTCACTTTTGTCTCCATTCAATTTTAGACAATTTGTTCTCATCCATTGGCTTATTTTTTTCATGCAGATTTGAAATTTTTCTGCTGTGTTCTCTACGTCTTCATTTATTGACACCACAATTTGGGTGTCGTCGGCGTAGGATATTGGGGTGAATCCACAGTCCCTTATTAGTTGTGCGAGGGGGGTGACGTATAAGTTAAAAAGAGTGGGGCTAATCGATGAGCCCTGTGGGACTCCACATGGTAGGTTGAATTGATTAGATTTTGCTTCTCCTGATTCTATAGAGAACGTTCTGTTCTCTAGATATGAGGTGATGAGTGCACATGCTGATTCATGCAATTGTGCTGTTTTCAGACGTGTTATGAGGGTCTCATGGCTAATCGTATCGAAGGCCGCCGATAGATCTAGTAATATCAAGGCGGCCTTCGATCCGTTGTCCAGTACTTGTCTAAGCTCCTCCACCGCTGTAATAAGGGCGGTTTCGGTTCCGTGTCCTTCGCGGAAACCGAACTGCGAATGGTCCAGCCAGTTGCCATCCAGTAGGTACCGGGATAATTGTTTATTTAAGAGTTTCTCTAGGATTTTGGCGGCGAATGGGATCCTAGCTATTGGCCCATAGTTTTTCGGGTTTTCGCAGTCCAGGTTGGGTTTTTTTAAAAGTGGCCTGATCGATATCATTTTCCAGTCATCGGGAAAGATGTTGGTTTTAATGATTTGAGAGAATAATTTCTCTAGTACTATGCTCAGTTGTTCGGAGCAGACATGCATTATTTTGGAAGGACATGGGTCCATTGGGCTGCCTGAATTGATGGTATGGATTTCTTTTTGGATCTGTTCCACTGTAGGGGGGGTGAATTGGAAGAATGTGGTGGGATCTGAGTCCTTACTCACTGGGATTGTTGTTGGTGAGTTATCCTTTATGGATATTTCTGTGTTATGATTTTTAAAGGAGTCATATACTAGGGATACTTTGCTGACAAAGAATTCTCCCAACACGTTGCAGAAGTCTGAAGTTAACGTTTCAGAGTTGTTGTTCTCGAATTTTGATAGTTTTTTGACAGTGTCGAATAGGGTTTTACTTGAGTTTTTTGACTCATTGATTTTATGGATAAAGTATTTACTTTTTTCCGTTATAATTAGTTTTTTATAACAAGCTAAGGTAGCTTTGTATTCTTGTTTGAGATCGGTGTCATAGTTAGTTCTCCATTTTTTTTCCGCTCATCTACATGTCTGTTTCTGGGTTCTTAGTGCTTCCGAGAACCATGGCTGTGAGGGGGTTTTTCTCTTTAGTGTGGCTTTTTTTCGTGGGACTGTTTGCTCTACTGCATTCTCTAGCCATTCATTAAATTGTTTGCAGGCTGTATTACAGTTTTCTTGAAGTGCAGGGTACGATTATTGCAGTATATCAATGAATGTCTGGTTATCTAATTTAGACCATTCTAGATATGTCGTTTGCTTAATATTCTCCATAGGTCTTCCTGTGTCCTCATTAATTTCTAATGTGGAACTGATGAGTTTGTGGTCTGTCCACGGGATAGGAATGGTATCTGTTTTTGTTAGATTTACACAGGAGGTGAAAATACCATCCAATGTATGGCCTGCTTCATGGGTATCCACATGTACTTTTTGTTTTAGGTCAAAGTTTAACATTGTATCAATGAATGAGGCTACCTTCGGGTCTGAGGTTTTTTCTAAATGTAGATTAAAATCTCCTAAAACTGTGTAGTCCGGACTAATCACACTAGATTCGAGAAACGGGCTTAATCGTAGCAAACGTAGCAATCTAAAACCTTAGCAGCTATCTAATAAAACTTCAAATCTGACCTTAGCATGAACATTTAAAATGGCAGCAGCTTTCATGTTTTACTCTTACCAAGTTTAACGAGTCACAGTGCTGCAGCGGAAAATCTAAAGACTGCTGGGGATGGGTCCCGAGTCTGTCACACTCCTTGGACGCAGGCAGCTGCTGGCAATCTGGACACATTTCAGGTAGTGATGGCCGTGATATATTCTGCTAAATGGCACTGTTGTCTCGAGAGCCGTGCTTGTTGTGCCTTTTAAAGACACACAGCACCTACTCTCAGACTCACACTGTGTGGGACACAACCTTCAGAGATCCTCCACAACAGAGACTAATAAAAAGGCAGGAAGTGTCGAAGTCAGGAGGTGACAGGCCGGCCACCGAACTCCTCCTGTAATTATCTAATTTGGCACAGGGGGGCAATGAAATCTTGGAGGCCGGGCGAGCAGGAAATTCTGATTTGAAAAGTAAGTGTGCCATTGATGTGCACTCTGCCTGCCTCCAGGCTTGACCCCAGGCTGCTGGCACTCGAGTCGATGGCCGAGACCGGACGAGTCGAGTGCCAGCAGCTTGGGGTGAAGACTGGACTGGAGGCAGAGTGCACATCGATGCACACTTACTTTTCAAATCAGAATTTCCTGCAGCGGGTCGGGACGAGTCGACTCGAGTGCCAGCAGCCTGGGGTGAAGCCTGGAGGCAGGCAGAGTGCACATCGATGGCACACTTACTTTTCATATCAGAATTTCCTGCTTGCCCCCGCAATCGATCATGCTCTTTTGCGCGGTGGCAGCCATGAGAGACTCTAGTCTCGTGTAGTACTCCACTGACTCAAATGAGTCTCCCGCCGCTACTGCCGCCACTTCCTCCGACTTCCTCCGGACATGATGGCAAACTCTACCGCCGCCCGGCACATCCGGATAATTAATCCCGGCCCCCATGGTGTGCCACGCCCACGGTTGACTGATAGCAGCATCGACTGCGTTATACTTGAATGACAGGACTGCCAAAGGGGATTACAGAGGTACGAAAATCATCTCTGCGATGTCAGAGATACGAAATATTACCTGCCTGTCACTTTCTCTGCGGAGGCGCGTGAGGCATGCAGATAATGAGATAATGGGGGGGCAAAATTAAGCGGCAGGAAGCAGAGACGTTTTAAGACAGGCCATTGGCAAAGTGAACTCTGTCCCCATGCACTTTTACTGTCTACTGGGCCCGGCCGCGGCACTGGAGGCTCGCCGCGGCCACCATTATAATGTATTTGGGGAGGAGTGGGGAAACTGTGTTCGATCGTTCCAGGTCCCAAATAAATTATAAAGGCCGCAATGGGCGTCCCGTCCCCCCCGCACCCCACTAGCTACGCCACTCAGTTATGTAGGCTGCTCCGGTCCTCCGCTCGGGATACCACTTGCCAGCCGCTTCTCTGCTCCTTCTCGGGGTCCGCGCGAGCACGCCGCGTGTTGTCGTGGCTACGGGCACGTGACCAGCGAAAGCAGCCCGGGTTTACAGTGAGAGGGCGGGGCTGTCCTCGCATGCGCGCCCCCGGCGCCAAAGCAGAGTGCAGGAATCTGAAGTCCCGGGTCCCAGGAGGGGGCCCGGGTGCTCGGGTGAAGACCAGCGCTGGGGACACAGAACACGCTGAAAGAGCCTGGTGAGTGAAGGTGAGTGGGGGTGAAGGCGGTTGCGTGCGTCTGTATGTGTGTGTTGTGTGTGTGCGTCTGTCTGTGTGTGTGTTGTGTGTGCGCCTGCCTGCGTGTGCATGTGTTGTGAACAGCCTGCCGGAATCGGAGCGCGACCTGATCCGATTCCGGCAGGCTGCGTGCGTGCGCGTGCCAGTCTGTTGTCCTAAACCTCGTTAGTCCTTGAAAGCCAGAATGATTACAATAGGACTCCACTGCGACAATCGCTTTCGCGATTGCGTCGCAGTGCGAGCCCTAAAAAAGGGTCGCAATGATGGTGCCCCAGGTCCAAATGGCATCCCTCAGGCCATATTCAGGACGGATCCATACTACTGGGCAAAATCGCTACTAGGTCTTTATAATGAAATCACCTTAACAAATGCCCTCCCCACAAGCTGGAAGGGGTCAATCATTAATCCGATCTACAAGGGAGGTGACAGGGCAGATACGGCAAATTATCGGTAATTGCACTCATGGACGTGGAAGCGAAATACTTTGCCACACTAATCCTGGAGGACCTGGTGGAATGGTCTAATACAAATGGCCTGATTCCATTAAACCAAACTGGATTTCGTAAAGGTTGTGGCACCACAACAAATATTTTAGCTCTTGCCACAATAGCCGATAAATGCAAACGCCAGTGAAGACAACGTGGGGTGAGGAAGAAAGAACGAGCATGGCGGAAAGAGTATGACTCCACTGCCAAGAAAGAATACATTTCATCCTTAGCGAATTACAAACTAGCCATCCAAACTAGGAAGGCTGCTTTCTTTGAGGAAAGAATAGTTGCAGCTAGAAATCCACAGAAGGAAATCTTTCGGGTCCTGGCGGAGCTCAGGATAAACAAAGAGCAAAGCACTGAGTTCACCCAGGAGGATTGCCAGAGGTTCCAGGACTTCTTTGTGAATAAGATCTCCGATATTCTGGGAGAAATTGCTGCAACTACACCCCTCAAATGTCCTTGCCCACCTGACCTCACTGCCCCGCCAGATATTACACCGTTAGTTGAGTTCTCCCCAATTTCAAAACAGGAACTATTTACGATCACGGACCGAGTCAAATCGGGTTCCCTGGTGGATCCATGCCCTCCTGATGTGTTCAAGTTGGCATTGCCAGGAATTGAGGAAGAAGTTTTGCATCTGCTGAACACCTCCCTTCACACAGGACAGGTCCCTCTAGCTTTTAAAGAGGCTCGCCTGATTCCTCTACTAAAAAAACCCGGATCGGACACGAAGTGTTTGAAGAACTTCCGACCCATCTCCCAGTTGCCTTTCCTGGCTAAGGTGATTGAGCAGCATGTGTTGGCATTGCTCTCAGGACATCTAGAGAGCAACAACCTGCTGGAGTCCAATCAGGCAGGGTTCCGCGCTAATCATAGCACGGAATTAGTCATGCTATCAATACAGGATGAATTGAGAAGTCGGGCTGATATAAAAACACCGAGCGCCCTGGTACTACTGGATCTCTCCGCGGCCTTTGATACCGTGTGTCATGAACATCTTTTGTCGCGGTTGAGATCTTTTGGTATCAGGGGTACAGCACATGCATGACTTACATCATTCCTGCAGGGCAGGACACAAAGAGTACAGTTGGGGGACTTACTTTCCACCTCTGCTCCCATCACTTGCGGGGTTCCACAGGGATCTGCCCTGTCACCCCTACTCTTTAATATTTACTTGCAGCCATTAATTGCACTCCTGAATAGGATGGACTGCCTAGTATACAACTACGCCGATGACACCCAGATAATCATCCGGCTGGTGATGGCCCGGGAGCGTCCACCAGGTTGCAGGACATACTCAAAGCCACGGTTAATTGGATGTCCGAGAACTCCTTAAAAATCAACCCGGACAAGACGGAAGTGTTGCCCATTTCCTTCACGGGCAACCCCTGGAGCGAGAAATTCTGGCCTGTGGAGCTGGGTGTGCCACCGAAACCGGCGACCGCAGTCAAAAGTCTGGGCCTATACGTGGATGATAAACTATCCATGAAAAAACAAGTCACTACGGTAGTGGGTACTTGTATAGGCCTGATGCGACAACTGAGGAAGATCTCTGCATTACTCTCATTTTCCACCTTGAGACACGTGGTCTCAGCCACAATCCTGGCTAGGCTGGACTACGGAAACTCCCTGTATATAGGTTTACCCCAGCGGTTGCTGGATAAGCTACAGGGGGTTATGAATGATGCAGCCAGGCTGATCTATAAGAAACCCAGGACTGCCCACTCTTCCCCCCTGATGCAGGAGCTACATTGGCTCCCGATTCGGCAGAGGGTTGTATTTAAAGGATTGTGTATCGTACATAAGGCGCTGTATGGTAAAGCACCAAGATATTTGAAATCCCGCCTATTCCCATATATACCGGGCAGGACTTTGCGCTCGTCGGACGCTACCCTCTTGTCCCAATCCCGTTTCAAACTGGCCACGGTGGGGGGACGTGCTTTTTCCAACACACTCCCAGCTTTGTGGAACAAACTGGCCCCAGAACTTAGTAAGGAATGCAATCGGTTATCCTTTAGAAAAAAGTTAAAAACTGTATTGTTCAAGCAAGCATGGAGCAGCCTCTAGGCGCACGGCTGGGATCAAGTAAATGCCAAACCCCACTACGTAATCTGGACAAACAGCGGTAAGAGACCCCGGTGGTTATAACGCGCTATATAAGTTAAATAAATAAATAAATAAGACCACTATAAGTGTGTTTTATAGACTTTAAATCGGCATTTGATTGAGTGAATCGCGGGCTATTATGGACCAAACTACATAACCTGGGGCTTCCGGAAACAATATCACGTCCTATTATACAACTCTACACGCATATTGGGTCCGTGTAAAAATGGCGAATGGTATTAAATTATCCAAAAAAATACCAACTGAAATTGGATTAAAACAAGGCTGTGTATTAGCCCCCCATTTATTCAACCTTTTTATGGCCGACCTCTCACCTCAATTGGATCAAGCAAATGCACATCCGCCGCGTCTGGGAATATTGCCCATAATGCATCTCTCTTATGCAGATGACAGTTTTGTTTAGCCTGACCCGAGTAGGCTTACAAAGAGCACTTAATGAACTATTGATGTTTGCCAATACCAACGCACTGGAGATTAACGAGACCAAAACAAAAACTATGTCGTTTATGAACTGCACACGGCATCAGTATCATTTTAAAATAGGAGAAAAGCGCCTTGGAATAGTAAATACCTATAACTACTTGGGGGTATACATCAACAAAAGTCTGACATTTTCAATCTCAGAAACAATATCTTGAAAAAAAAAGGAAACTGAAATATCTATGCCTTCTGCGCTATCGCTAAGAAGCTATATGGTCCCTCATTCACGCCACTAATCTCTGTGATGGCCGCAAAGTTACTACCGTCAATCACGTATGGAAGCATAGTGTTAAATGGAAAAGATGGTAAAATCTTAGACTCATTACAAATAAATGCCTAATAATAAATGCCTATAAAAAGTCTTCAGATTACCCCAGTCAGCAGCCCCGGCACAGGTCCACCTTGAATTTGGCCTTATCAAGCAGGAAATTGAGAGAAAATACGCAGCAATCAAAACATGGTATCAATTATGGCAGAATCGATCTACTCTGCTAAATGATGCCTTGTGGCAAGCCCAGGAGGATCCAAACTCAAGCTACGGTAAATGTTTGAAAAAGGCATTAGATGAAACCGATACGAGGGATCTATGGACGAAGAACCCTTCATTCCAAATCTTCCGTAGCGTAATAAACAAGGCGGCAAAACGGCAATCATTATTGGCAGACAAAGGTACCCTATCAAAAAGATCTCACAGCTGGATGGTTCTGCAATCCTATACATCACTTTGACCGGCGGAATACCTCGGAGTAACATACTCCCCTCACTTGAAACTCAAGTTAATGGCAACAAGATTTGGGGTATTACCAAGCCTGGCTGAAAAACCGTTGTGGAAATATAGTGGCGTCAAATCTTGTGGTTTATGTGGTGAAGCCTGGCAAGACATTATCCATCTAATATGGGTCTGTCCCACCTTAAAAATGCAACTTATGGTATTACTGAAAAGGGCTTTTATTGACAGAGGTATTCGACCGTGTAGAGGTGCAATTATTAGAGGTCTCGGCACGACAGACCCTCAGCTGACTTGTAAAAGAATGAAATTCTTACTGTGTTATGAGACAAACTATGTGGTACTTCCTAAACAATAATGGTTAGAATTTTATGGTCATTTCACAAGAAATGTAAAAAAATTTAAAAAAAATAAAAAAGAGGGGGGAAAGTTTTATGTGTTACAACTTGAAATCAATAACAATACGATGTCGTAGAATTATGTACAAACCTTAAATTGGCATCATGAGAAGGACACCGCTTTTGCACTATTGGAATTATATAATTAACATGCTTGTTCTTGTTTTTAAATATTTTTTAAATAATTTTATAGGGACTTTATTTTTTTTTTATGACATTGTTATGGTTTTAAATAACTTCAACAATAAAGATTTATACCACTTAAATTGGAATCTAGGCTGCAGCCACAAAATGTGAATACGCAATACCTTGGTCTCACTTCGATCCAACCATCAGCAGGAAGTATGAGCTGCAGCCTTAAAGTGCTCACAAAGGAAGTGAGACTAGCACACCCTTTCTCTCCCAATAACACCAATCACTTTGGAGTCTGAATTATGCTAATACAGGAGGATATCAGCACGTCCCACTTTCCAAAGATAATCAAGGGACCCTTGCTGTAGTCACAGATCAATAAACCCCTAAGACTGAAGGAGTTCAAAGAAACCTAGAAGGACTTTGGGCAATTTTTAGTCACCAACTACAACAGTATGGGGCACATGCATCAATATTGCTTTTTGCGATTCCTTAATTGCGAAAAATAAGGAATCGCAATTAAGGAATTGCAAACTGCAATACATCAAGAAATTGCTAAAAAAAATAGTGATTTCTTAAAATTCCTTAATTGTGATTCTCTAATTGAGAATCGCAATTAAGGAATACCTCCCCATCCATTCCTATGGGCATAGAGGCCCATAGGAACGAATGGGAAGACATTCTTAATTTTCGATTCTCCATTAGGGAATAGCAAATTGGGAATGCAATTTCAAGGGTGCAGGGGTGTCCAAAGGACACCCTGTTGCACCCCTGAAATCTGCCTATAAGTACATCTTGTACACACACATGCCCCAAGGGCATGTGTGTGTGTAAAATGGACCTTTGAAAAATGCACTAAAGTGCATTTTTCAAAGTTTTCGCAAATTACCATGAATGTCAACTTCATGGTAATTTGCTCCCCTTATTTGCGAATTCGCAATTTTTTTAAGTTTGATGTATTGCAATTAAGGAATCTCAATTTGAGATTCCTTAAATGCAATCGCAATTTAGGAAATCGCAATTTTGAGATTTCTTAAATTGTGTAATGGTGGGGGGAGTGGCTTAGTGGGCCGTAATGGCAGACGTAGCTTAGAGGAGCTCCGTCCCGCCCGCCACATATCCGCAGATTATCCTGCTTCCACTCCTGATCCCGCTGCCCTAGAGGTCGGCGCAGTGCCCTGAACTACGTGGCTTTGCTCCGGGGACATTTGTGGAGCTCTGAGGCCCCGGGCGACGCGAGAACCGGAGGGACGCACAGAGGCCTGATCCGGGCGAGTGCAGCCGGGGCCTCGCGGGAGACGGCGGTGAGCGGCGGAGGGCAGCCGGTGGGTGCTGGAAGGCCCACATGTCCCAGAAGAGCAGCGGAGGCCCCCGACTGAGGTGACCCGGCTACCGGAGGGCCGCTGCTGGCGAGGGGAGCTGGCACAACGGGCGAGTGGGGCCGGAGTCCTCCCGCGGCGGGGCCTAGTATCCAGAGCACAGCCAGGAGCTGGAGTTAAGCGCCATTCATCAAGGCGCGCCTGGACGGCGGACGACAGCTGCAGGTGATCGGGGGGCAGGTCGGCCTTCGGAGGGGGTCTCCGGGGGTGCAGAGTCAGCGTTTGGGCTTGCCGGAAATAGCCGGAGGACCGGAGACGGGCTGATTTTGGCGTGGGCCCCCTGTGCTCCCAAGGCCTGGGGCCACGTCGGTGGAGCAGTTTTATTTTTAAGGGAAGTTTATAAAGCGCATGGTTACGCTCAGAAGCGTGTCCCCACGCTGAAACTGAAAAACTCAGAAACAGAAGGAAGGAGTGGGCCCGGTTATCTTGAAAATAGATATGTTTTTAATTTCTTCCGGAAGCTAGATTCAGATGGATCCAGGCGGAGATTAAGAGGTAGAGCATTCCAGCTCTTCGCCACCAAGTAGCGAAAGGATCTTCCTCCCATGCGGGCCCTTCTCACCCTAGGGACCTTAAATAGGCCTCCCTGTGAGGAGCGCAGAGCGCGTGATGGTACATACCTGGTGACTAGGTTCTGTAGTGGTGCTGGCGCCTTCCCAGCAAGGAGTGATAACAAGTACAGAGGGCTTTGAATTCAACTCTGCTCCTTACTGGCAACCAGTGGAGGGTCTGAAGGGCAGCTTTAGAGTCCGATCTTTTGGCTGCTGCATTCTGTAACACCTGAAGGCGATTTATTGCCTTACAGGTTGCTCCCAGATACAGTAGGTTGCCGTAGTCTAAACGCGATGTAACGAGGGTATGCACCAGCGTTCTACGAGCGGACCTAGGAAGGAGGACTAGGACCTTCCGTAGGCTTTTTAAAACGCTAAAACAGACACCCGCCACCCGGTCTATCTGGGGTCCAAAAGACAGGTCCGCATGAAGCCAGACCCCTAGGTTTCCGACTTCCTGACGAGGTATTGGAACCTCACTTAAGCATGGGGGCCACCACGCTGACGACCAGACAGATGGGTTCCTCCCCACCACGAGCACCTCGGTCTTGTTGCCATTTAATTTAAGGCAATTAATGGACATCCAGGTTGCAAGATCTTGCATGCAAGCCCTGAAACTGTCCATGGCAAGGCCGGGCGCACGAGAAAGGGAGATAACCAGCTGCGTGTCATCGGCGTAAGACACAATTTGCAGCCCATGGCCCACAGCAATCGGAGCCACTGGGGAGACAAAGATTAAAAAGGTTGGGGCCCTGGCCCAATCCTATGTCCCTGGAATAGTGATTGCCCTGGCGGACCTGGAAGCTTCTCCCAGTCAGGAAGGATTGGATCCATTGGAGTGCAGCTCCAGTTATTCATCCACTGTTCAGACACTGTAGCAAGGTGTTTTGAGCTACAGTGTCGAATGCTGCACTCAGGTCTACTAGGATGAGGGCCATAGTATGACCCTCATCTACCCCCGGACGTAGGGTCTCCACTGCCATCAGGAGCGCAGATTCTGTTGAATGGCGGGGACGGAAGCCAAATTGGGTATCGTGTAGTAAGGCAGCCTTTTCCATGAAATCCATCAATTGCAGATTGACCGTTTTTTCAGCCACTTTGGCCAGGTAGGGTAGGAGGGAAATTGGCCGGAGGTTCTCTAGTTTATCAAAACTGATAGTAAGTTTCTTCCTAAGGGGTAAGACCACCGCCTTTTTCCAGTCTTTGGGCACGATCTTGGTGCTGAAGGACACGTCTAATAGAGGTCTAATGTAAGGTTCCAATACCACTAGGCTATCCGCTAGACGTTTTGGTGTGGTAGGGTCCCGTGGAGATCCGGACTTCACAGATCTACAGATTTGTAGGAGATCTTCTGGAGGCGGGGTGACAAAGTTGGTCAATCTGTGTCTATCCCCCCATTCCCTAGGGCTTTCCACAAATTCTGTACCATTAATGGGTTGAATCGGAAATGCTGAATACATTTTAGATATCTTTTCAGCAAAGAAATCTGCTACCCTATCGCAGGATTTTGGCGAGCAGTCATCTGGGACAGTGGCTGGTTTTCCACTCGAGAGAGTTTTGTAGAGCGAAAAAAAGCTCTTTCATCGAGTTACCAGCTTCGCTAATTCTGGTCGTGTAATATGCTGCTTTGGACTTCCTAATTAGCCCATGGTAAAGTCGCCTCTCAATCAAGTAGGCGTCTCTAGTTTCTTTGGAAAGAGCCCTACGCCATTGTCTTTTGATTCTCTTCAGTGCGGCTTTCATGACTCGTAGTTCATCATTGAACCATGGGGCAGTTTTTTTAACACGGCCACCAGATTTGGCTTTTGAAAGAGGAGCTGTACAATCTAGCGCCTCGGTAATGCGCTTACACAGATTGGTGCTAGCCGTGTCTGCATCATCCCCCCCCAGTGCTCCCCCCTTTAGTCAGCGCCTCGCAAAATTTAGACTGGGAGAAGGTAGCCCATCTCCGCCTGAGGTGATACAGTGCTGTTGGCTGCGGAGATCTTCCTCCAGGAATCCGTATAGAGAAAGGTACTAGGTGATGATCTAACCAGGGGATAGGGATCGGCGTCATGGCTTCTACTTACCCCCAATTAACAAATATAGGATCGAGCAGGTGTCCTAACTGATGAGTGGGACCACTTACAATTTGATTCAATTGGAGGGCTCCTAATGCCTGACAGAAATTCTTGCTAACATTGTCTAAGGGGTTGTTAAGGTGTAAATTAAGGTCTCCAAGTACCAGAAATTTGTCTTTACATAGCGCGGTCTCCATAATGCCCTCATCCAGACTCTCCTCAAACCTGGCTATAGGGCCTGGGGGTCTATAGATTAACATGCCCTTTAGCGTGCAGCCGTTATTCACTTTAATAGTGAAACTCCCTGCCTCACTGTCCAGGATGGGAGAATAGTCTAGTTGGCATCGTAGACTTTCCTGGACTATAATTGCAATACCCCCTCCTCTGCCTATGGGTCTATCCTGTCTATGTATTATGTATCCCTCTGGAAGTGCCTCTAGGGCGTCAGGTGTAGATCCTTCATCTAGCCAGGTCTCAGTTAGAAACACAAGATCCCACTGTTTCTCAGTGAGTAGATCGTATAAGTCTAACTTGTGTTTCCGTAGCGAGCGTACATTAAGCAGTCCGCAGTGCATGATGTAGTCCGGTAGTGGCCATATTCCTACCAGGATCATAGGAGAAGTGACAATATTTGCAGCCTATGTTATCCTCCACTCGCAAGTTATGCTTACAAGACTCAGCAATGTTGCAGCGGAAGGTTAGTAGTTCCTGCTTGCTCCACCGTATGTGGTCCTCCCGAGGGGCATAGGGTATGGCCCTGGACCGCGTACGATCGCGGACGGGCGCAGACGGGCTTGCCTTAGGCGCGCCCGCTGCGCTCGTCCGCTGCGCTTACGTGTGAAGCACATTTGTAGGTGGTAGAGAATAGGCGTGGCCTCAAAAGTGGGCGTGTCCCAGCGTTCGAGCCGCGATGGCGGCAGTGGAATCCTTCCCTGCAGCAGCGCTCAAGTCCGCTGTAGCAGGGCTACTATCTGGCGTTTTTCAGGGAAAAGTGCTCAGGGTAGGTGCACAAGAGATTTAAAAACACAGAATACACAATTCAATTTTTAAAATATTCCAGCAATCTCTCCCGGCTTCCGCCTCAGGAGTCGGTCAGTTACGTGTTTGGCGCGCTAGCAGATCAGCGCTTTTAAAGGGTGTCAGGCAGAGTGGGCGTGGCCTCAAAAGTGGACGTGTCCCAGCGTTCGAGCCGTAATGGCGGCAGTGGAATCCTTCCCTGCAGCAGCGCTCAAGTCCGCTGTAGCAGTGTTACTAACTGGCGTTTTTCAGGGAAAAGTGCTCAGGGTAGGTGCACAAGAGATTTAAAAACACAGAATACACAATTCAATTTTTAAAAAGTTCGAGCAATCTCTCCCGGCTTCCGCCTCAGGAGTCAGTCAATTACGTGTTTGGCGCGCTAGCAGATCAGCGCTTTTAAAGGGTGTCAGGCAGAGTGGGCGTGGCCTCAAAAGTGGACGTGTCCCAGCGTTCGAGCCGCAATGGCGGCAGTGGAATCCTTCCCTGCAGCAGCGCTCAAGTCCGCTGTAGCAGGGTTACTAACTGGCGTTTTTCAGGGAAAAGTGCTCAGGGTAGGTGCACAAGAGATTTAAAAACACAGAATACACAATTCAATTTTTAAAATGTTCGAGCAATCTCTCCCGGCTTCCGCCTCAGGAGTCGGTCAGTTACGTGTTTGGCGCGCTAGCAGATCTGCGCTTTTAAAGGATGTCAGGCAGAGTGGGCGTGGCCTCAAAAGTGGGCGTGTCCCAGCATTCGAGCCGTGGTGCCCACAGAGGACTACCTTTTACTCTGCGCAGTGTCCAGCCGTTGTGATCCTGAGCATCCAGCCGGGCAGGCCGCAGGATGCCAGTTTGGATGTGGAGAAAATCTTATTTTTCCTCGTATAAGTGACACTTTCACTGCTCACTGTATCCACACTTTTACTTTTCACTGTATCAGGCCTTAGGGCAGTCCATAGGACGCCGAGTTGGATGCATCCACCATCCTGCCTTCCTCGTGTAGGGCTCGCTCCTCCAGGGAGCCACCTGAAATTGGTGTGCAGGTGTAGGATGCAGTATGCATCAGTGCACCTGTCACGCAGCACCTCCCCCACACCAAGTGACCTAGCTGACTGCTGATGAACGATAAGTGACAGATGGCCGGTGTACTCCAAGATCGCGATGTTAGGCCTCAGAGAGCTCCACGCGATACTGCAGCTGTAGGTAGCAGCTGCTGTTGTACGCAGCTGTGAGAACGTCCATCAGAGCTTCTAGGCCGTGCGCATATGCAATTGTTTGGGCGAGTTAATGATTTTACTGGGTTTATCGGTTGGTCTCCTCGCCATAAGCCTCCTACCTCTTTGTTTATTACTATATACCGCTGTGGGAGGTTCCGTGAGGTGCGGTGCTGATGGAGGTTGCCATTTTGCTTTCCCTGCACTGGAGTGCTAGGCAGGAAAATTCAATCTGATCCATCCATATACGGTTTGAAACACAATCGCATGTCAGCCCTGTGTGTTTAGCTTACTTCAGCGGGTGGGCATTAGATGTCTGATGTGAGAATTGCACTTCATTTCCTTAACAAGCATTGGCATAGCCAATAGGTCTCACCTTTGGAATCTTATAAGTGTTTAGCCATGCAACAGTTGATGTTGCACCAAGGATATTGTGCTGCATAACTAAATACTTATAAGGTCCCAAAAGCGAGACCTATTGGCTATGCCAGTGCTTGTTGAACATTTAATATGCTTAGACAAATTGAGCAGGCCTACTATGTCAAAGCTGGCCAAACTATGCGTCGCATTAATATGAAACGTAGTCTGCTTGGAACATCATGCAAGTCGCTGTTCTGTCAAAATTCTCTTGGCAAGTATCCCACAACAGTGCTCAGGAAGGGAGCGTGCCTACTGTGTTCCAGTATTTTTACACACTCTTCAAAAAGGGAGAAGATATAACAATGCAGATAGCTAAGTATTCTACAACATTGCTCAGAAAAAAAAGTGTGACTGCTCTAATGCAGCGTGGGGACATTCTACGAAACTCTAGAAAAGCAACAAGACAGCTGTGCTGGGCAGTTACTACAGTGCTCGTGCTTTCCACATCACAGCTCACAAAGCATTCTGCCACATCACAGCTCACCAAGCATTCTGCCACGTCACAACTCGCCAAGCATACTGCCACGATACAGCTCACCAAGCATTCTGCCACATCACAGCGCACCAAGCATTCTGCCACATCACAGCGCACCAAGCATTCTGCCACGTCACAACTCGCCAAGCATTCTGCCACGTCACAACTCACCAAGCATTCTGCAATGTTACAACTCACCAAGCATTCTGCCACGTCACAGCTCGCTAAGCATTCTGCCACGTCACAGCTCGCTAAGCATTCTGCCACGTCACAGCTCACTAAGCCTGGTCTGAGGAGCACTCCTGAGCTTATAGGGCTGAAGCATCCATTGGAGAACCACAGTGGATTACAGAGCATAGAAGCCTACTTTTGAACTTCTACTGACGCAGGTATGGATAATCTACGTCACACATCCATGAAATGAAAGAGGAGAGCACGACAAAAACCCGAACCCTGCAGATTTTTAATCCCACTAAAAGCCCTGGTTCTAACTTTTACTCTGGAGCCTTCTGCACCAGGTCACCTAGGTTTGATCCCCTGCTTGACCACGCTGTGCAATTCAGAGTAAATAATAGTTTTTACTTTGCTTTGGTTCCACAATGTACCACAAACGTGGCGTCTTGAAGCCACTGAGTTGCAAGTGGGCGCTAGGCATGATCACGCATTCATTCGATAAGCAGCTGGAGGGATTGTGAATTCAATCACTGCTTGTCAAAGGTGTTCACGGAAGGCGTGCGGGGATTGGTGCGTTCTCCATAGCGGGCACAAGCCTTCTGTCAGTGCTTACAGAGGCTTTAAGGTTCTCTTCAAATTAATTGCCATGCCAGATAGAGAGACTGAGGTAAAGGTCAGACATCTGGTAATGGAGGGGTGGCAGAGGTGGGTGGACGGAGTGCGGCGGGTACTTGTGGTAAGCATTGTGCTGTGTGGGATTGGCAGTTTGGGGGTTTTCTAAGGACAGTGTACACTCATGCGTACCTCCTCAAGGTGCTGCCCCTGATGCTACCTCGGTGGAGGCCTGGTGAGATGGAACTGTGAGAGCAGGTGCTTCGAATCTACCTGGCACAAAAGATAACTGCTTTTAGAATGCATGAGGCGGTGCAATGCTTTAGTCTGGAGACCTCTCTATTTCAAGGTCGTAAGAGTTCGTGCCCTCGGGCTGTTGCTCCACTGCACGCGACGCTGCCGTCAGCATGCAAAGCTCCGATTGGCAATGATTCAAGGGCAAGAGAGCTTCTCGCGAGTCTGGCGACCCAGAGGGGAGGCTAAATAACAACCTATCAGCATATACTATCTATTTATGTCAAGGTGGATGTCTTTCCAGCGCCTAATTCGCCCTAAATGAAGCGTTAAAGCACCGAGAAGGAATAGTATTAAAAGCACGAGAGGCTATGGGGTGGTGGGTGTGGCTACCATGAGATGAGACTGGAGACCCTACCACTGAACTGTTGATAGCATTGTATGATGCCTCACCGAAGGCCACTTCAAAGCATCGAGGCAACAGAATGGACAACATGAGAGGCAAGAAGGAGGCGGGAGGCAAAATGGAGGTTCTCGACTAAATTATGCAGCAAGAAAAGGCAAATTTTGCGGAATAATGTAGAATATTTTGTGGTAGTATTACTTTATTATCTTGAAATGCTTACACATATTACAATTTCAGAGCGAAGTTTTCACCCAAATACAACAATAAGCAACAGAAGGGTTGTAGGTAGAATTTACACTCCTAGATCATTGCACCAGGGTGCATCTTCACCTCTCTGTTTTTATGTAGGTAGATAACCACACCATTAAAACTCCAGTGGATTATGTAACCTTTTTTAACGTTCACCCACCCCTCACGTCTACACTTTCACTAGAGCCCTCATACCCACATGCACCAACTGGCAGGAACAAAAGATCTCAGGTAAAGAGCCCCTTTATGGGTGCCCGTCACACATTGCAGCGCCAGTCTGACGAGGATCAAAACCCAGATGATGAAGCATGACACCTAGCTTGCTGGGTGTGTGAGAGTTTTAGTTCCAAAAGGGGAATTCCCTCCTTTCCTTGTTATTCCTGTGTGTGCTTGGTTCACATATCCGTTTCCTCCCTGGGGAACAGTGTATCCTTCTTTGTTGTTATAGTTCTAGGGCTTATACACTGGACCCCGTTAAAAACCCTCCTTGGTTCCTCCTTTTGTTGAATAATGACCTATTGCATTGCAAATGCTTGTTCTTTTTTTGTACCTACTGCTATGGTATTTTTTTATTTACCGGGGACTCCCAGTCCGACGACGGGGGAATGATAAAAGCTATGGTTAATCTATGAAAGTTACCAATACTGGAGAACTGAAGTTACAGGTAAGTAACTTGTTTTCTTCTTGCAGCACCTTGGATTGAGGATGAGGCACCAGCTGGTTTCCTGCACATTATGTCATGAATCAGCCAAAATTGAATCACTTCTTGATCTGAGATAAAATGTGAAAATCTCAGGTTTCAGGAACACACAGGTATTAAATCGGGTTACTAGAGCATAGCTGATGCTCTTGAAAAAATGCACAAAACCAATTGTACTGGATGCGTTGAAAATTCATTGCACCAGGTCAGCAAAAGGTGTTGGACATTTTGTCTTAAGCAATGTCTGTATTTTAAAGACGTGTGAGCAGTTTGCAAATCAAAATCTCTGCAGTGACATTAAACCAGCATCTTTTTGGAGGAGTACTACAACCAGCTTGATAGTCTTGTCAAAATTTACGTATTCGGACAGAAGGACACCTTCAGTGAAATGACTAGGTGGGGACAGAAGGTCATTCCGCAGCATTTTTTCTCTTTTGATACCTACACAAATAAGGCACATCTTCAGTCATCTCACTATAGCTAGTGTTCACCAAAATTAGATACGGCCTATTTGCCAATGTGTTTTGTATTTAAATACTGAATGTGGAAGTCCTGAAAGGAAGCACACTAATCCTGGCATCGATCTATATCAGATGCCATGAAGAGATATTGAGTAGTACCCCACAAAATGCCCAAGGGGTTTTCTAGAGATGTGCGTGCTTACAAACACATCTTTGACTTTCTATAGACACTTGTACTAAAATGGGAGTGTTCACCTCCGATGTAAAAGTTGATCATAAAATATTTTATACGGTCCCAAGAACCAATACTTTTGGCAGTCATGGAAATGAAAGGTTGTAATAAGGAGGGAAATTATTCTATGCATGAGTTGTGTCATAGATGGTGTGTCTGCTACCGAGAATGGTATTTGATCTAGCTGCTCTATAATTAGTAAAGCTCTTCACCATGGTTCTTCACCATGTTTCTTTGTGTCCGATTGTTTCACTCAAAGATATATGAAATATTCCGAACCTGGCAAGGAACACGACCAGTGTGCAATGTTTGTAGTGCCCAATTTAATTGGATTATGGGTCTTAATTGAGCCTAGCCATGTTTCAGTATGCTTGAGCCAGGTCAAGTGCAGAGGACACTATTTTGTTTAGCGAATACACGTTTTGACAATGTACTCCTGCCATTGTCTACCACTTGCAAAACCTTTTCTAAATTGTCTTAGTCAATTTGCCAAATTGTCTTAGTTGCTTTTTGCTGTGAAGTTTCCCACATCTCATTATACACCGCATAGATTATGCATTTTGCTCTAGGAGCAGAGGTCCTAAGAAGACAACGGACATACCCAGAGGATAAAAAAACCAAAGCAGGCACATCTGCCACAATGACAATGTGAGGTTCCGTGACGATTGTAAGTGGTGTTTTCGACTCGCACGAATATGGTCGAGTCTGGTATCTATGAACCGCAAATGACGAGTTTAGTAAGTGTGCGCAGTTTCGCTGTGCTAACTTAAACCGTTCGTTTGTTATGTGGGTTTTTCATCTGTACCCACGGGTTCCATCTTAGATACGGCATCCATTTTGTCTCTTGCCCTCAAGTAGCCAGCGAACGGACGTTGTCCGCTTCGCGACCCTGGGACTCCCAAGATATTTGCGGAAGACACATGTTCTTTGTAAGTGTCTTTATGACGAGGGGGATGCTACTGTAAGGCAGATGGCGCCGCTCGAGGCTCATCTTGCCGCACGGACTTATTGTCTCAGCCGTGCATCTCATTAGGCACGTCCCTTTGATGCCTGTATCTCGTGTTTCCCGATACCTCCCCTTTTTACACCCTTTCCGATCTCCCCACTGTCTCCGTCTTCCTCTGCACCTGTTTTCGTTCCTATTTCGATCTGTTTTACTGCTGATTGGAAGTCGCTAATGTTGGGAAGATGGTTTTTACAGTTGGGAACCGCCAAATGTTTCCGCACTTATGTTCCGGACCTCATGTGTTTCAAAGTGACCAAAGCGACCCCTCTGGGGGATAATGATGGGAACCGGGTTGTAAACTTTTGTGTTCAATGTAACTCTATGGGTAAAAACTGTATAAACTGTATAAAAGGATCCACAGAACCAATTTGAAGCAGTCTCCCCAAGTTGCACGCTGTGTACTTGCCGTGATCTCTGTGTTCCCTGCAGCAAATAAACCTTGAATCTTTGACGTCGAAGGAAGTGTCCCGTGTCTCTGTGATTCGTACGCCGGAGCAGGTTACCCACGAAGGTTTCAGGTGTTGTGCCCTGGCACCGCTGGGTCTTAAAGAACCCAGTCCTTCAGTTGGCGCCCAACGTGGGGCTGCATCAGTGGTACCGGTCCAAGCCCGACGATCGTGAGGAACTTCGTGTGAAATCTCCGAGGGAAGGTGCACTCCGCTTCATCGATCCTGTTGTCGAAATAAGTGGCCCGAAGACTTTTCCCGCGAAGATTCCCGCCTCCGGACGGCTGCGACGGACTGCTGCCCTGACTGTAGACCTGTTTTGGCGCCTGGCGTAGACCTTGGTATAGCGAGACGACTGACGGGCCTTCCTGGTGACGCCATCGATCTTTGAGTTAAGTATTTGTGGGTCGCTCCCATAGTTCTTGGTTGTTGACACTTTAGCGAGTGTTTTTGTTGTTAGCGCTGTGTGAGTGTTTTTGTCGGTGACACTTTGCTAGCGTACTTTGTTGTGTTGTTTGACGACTGCAGCCGCCAAAAACCGAGGGTTTTGTTCTTTGCTGGGACTTGGTAAATCCCGTAACCCTTGAAGTTTGTGAAACTCGGCTAGTGTGCAAGATGCCTGGTCGCAGTACTTTGTTTAGTTGTTTCAGACCTTGTGGTACGGATTCCCGACTGGAGGACTCGTGTCCGATACCTCCGGTTGGAACTCCCACGTATGAGCTCTATAGTAAACATGGGCTAGGCCCAATTACCTTTAACGATTATTGGATTAAATACACAAAGAAGGACGGCGACCTTCGTTGGCCACCTCATGGTAGCTTTGAAGCTCCGATCTTAGATAATCTAGAGATTAAATTGTTCGAAAGAAAGTCAAGGCCGGCCATGTTTGATGCCTTTCGGTTGTGGCGCAAAGAAGCCCGACAGAAAGAAATCAGACAGACTAAACGTAATCAGCGAGATAATGTTGCTACCATAGTGAAGAAAGCAGAGCAGTTTCAGCGTGATAAGGAGGTTAAGGATAAGGAAGTGTTTGACCGATTACAGCGTATGACTGTAGATAAATGTTACCCCGCTTTGCCTACGGAGTCGGAAAAGAAGGAAGAGCCAGTTGAGGATCCTTTAATGTCTTATCTTATGAAGTCGCCACCTCCGTACGTACAGGGTACCGCAGCTCCTGTGGTCCCTGCCGTACCTGTTCTTCCGCCTATTCCTCCTCCGCCTGTTCCTCAACCTGCACCCGTTCTTCCTACTGTTCCTGCTCCTTTGCCTGTTGCTATCCCTACTGCTCCTCCGCTTCCACATACTCCTGTTCCCGCTACTGCTCCTGCTACTGCTCCTGTTTTGTTAACCCCTGCTGTTGCTACTGTTTCTACTCCTTCTCTTGTTAGTCCTGTGTCTTATTCTTCTCCCTCTACTCGTAGTCGCAATTCTCCTCTTGCGGCTAGTTTCTTTCATTCGCTCGGACCTGTTCATGGGTCCGCTGGTTCCGATGGTCCTCAGAGACGTAGTCAGCTTCCCGGAAACAGAGAACGCGTTGCGTTATATAATATGGCGATGGGTTGGATGGTAAATCCTCTTAGGTGTCCACCCCGTGTTGTCCTCGAAACATTTTGTCAATTCAATATACCAACCCAGAGATATGTGTTTAACGAAATGTGCAAGTTCCTTTATGAGCAAATAGCGGCCGATGCGCCTGACGAGGTGCTGACCGCCCTGTCTGATCTTCAGCTTCAGTTCGCAAATGGACTGATAGTGGATACCAATGTTCGACGTGCTGTTGAACGATTGCTATCTCTTCGTCCCGCTCCAATCCCTCATGCATTGTTTGTTGAGGATATTGAAAAACAACCAGATGACTCTGGCCAATATCCCATGCGTGAAGTTCCACCGGTTTGGATGCCAGGTAACCCCGCAGCTGCCCCTCCGGTCCCGCCGTATTTCCAGAGAGTATGGATACATCTCCCATGGAAAAGATCGGAAGTGTTGCAGGTGAAGCAAATTTTGCCTGACCCTCGCAAAAATCCTGCAGGGTATTACAAAGAATTATCGCAGCTCGTAGATGCTACGGTTATGAATCTTGCCGATATCGACATGTTGTTTGGCAATGTCGTACCGCAACCGGTATGGGTTCGTCAGGAAGATCACGCAAATGAACTAGGTGGTGATTGGGCGGCCATTGTAGCGGCAGATGGGTTGCAAGTTGGTGGCGCTAAGCCTGAACAGTTGATTGCTGCTCTCCCTCAAAGAATAATAACATTAATGAAAACTCTTATGCCAGCTATGAAGGTGAACTGGGACAAATTGTCAGCCTGTAAGCAGAAGAAAGATGAGAGTGTTTCCGACTTCTTTACGAGGTTTGAGGAGGCATTTATCGACCATAGTGGACAGGATATGGGTACTGAGGGTGGTCAGATTGTTTGTGGATAAATTTGTTTCGAACTTACTGCCCGATTTGAGCAATAAATTAAGGAATTCGGAAAGTGCATGGGCCGTTTCTACTTCGGCTCAGATATTGGCTACGGCACAATACTATGAGAATAGAGAGAAAGAAGAGAACGACCGTGCTGATAAAAAGACGAAAGAGCTCAAAACTAAAGTGTTGTTGCAACAAGCGTATCCTCCGCGGTCGAATCAGAATAATTCGCAACAGAATAGATCACAGCCACAATCGAACAGATCCCAAACCCGTAATGACTCCTCCTCCCAAAGATCTTCGTTAGGGTACAATCAATGTGCTTATTGTAGACAGGAGGGACACATTAAATTCAATTGCCCTGTTTTGAATGAACGTAACAATGGTAACTCATCTAGAGGAGGTCGTGGTGGTTCGCAGCAAACATCACGTGGTAGAGGTCGTGGTGCTCAGAACGATCACTCGGATAACTCATCCAATTCTAATAATTGTTTCGATCAACGTGGATCGTCGCAAGGACGATCTGCGCAGTACAATGTAGACGATTATTACGTCGATCAGGGAACTGACGACAGTAATTACTAGGACAGCCATAGACAAGGAGAGGGAGTGGTATCAGTTCCGGTTGATCGGAGAGGGCCTTACGTCGCAGTTGCTACATCGGGCGTCGTTGAGCCTTTTCTGTTGGACACTGGTGCAGCGAAAAGTTCTATCATGTATTCGAAACTCCCTGGCGCACCTTTGTCTGGCTTAACAAATGTTTCCGTTGGATTCTCTGGCGCCCCCGTTAGCAATCCGGTTTCACGCCCTTTGCCCCTTCAAATTGGGCCACGTGAGCTAGAAGCTCCGTTGATTCTAACCACGGGTTGTGGCGAAAATCTTTTGGGCCTGGATTTGCTTAAACGTTTGTATGCGACTTTGTATTGTTCTCCTGCGGGTGTGAGGCTTACGTTAGGAGAGAGGGTTGTCTCTCCTATGTATTTGTCCCTCGATAAGCTCCCACCGGAATTGAGTTCTCTTCCTGCGTCTTTGTGGGCAACAGGTCCAAATGACGTGGGCCTACTTGATATCTCCCCTTATGTTGTACAGCTGAAATCTAATGTGCGATTGCCACGTATTCCCCAATATCGTATCTCCCTTGATGGTGAACGAGCGCTGTTGGCGATCATCTATGATTTGATCGAGAAAGATGTTATTGAAGAGACTCGGGGAAACGTGTGCAACAGCCCTGTGCTGCCCATTCTTAAACGTACTGATCCTTCGAAACCACCTGTTTATCGTTTTGTTATCGATTTACGGGAGGTAAATAAAATTATGGTTCCTCAATTTCCTGTTGTGCCTGACATCACGGCGCTACTGACTCTGATTCCAGCTTCTGCATCGTGGTTTTCGGTGATTGACTTGAAAAATGCGTTTTTCAGCATCCCGATTGCCGAGGAGAGCAGGGACCTTTTCGGTTTCTCTCTCGGTGGACGCAGCTTCCGGTTCAAACGCGCTCCTCAGGGCTACTGTGAAAGTCCATCTATTTACAGTCAAGCCTTGAAGGGTCAACTGGATGCATTTAGGTTGCCGGTCGGTGCGGCCTTAATCCAATACGTCGACGACTTATTGGTGGCTGCCGATACTCAGGACATTTGCAAAATTGCCACGGTGTCGTTGCTGCAACATCTCTGTGAGTTAAATCATAAGGTGTCACCTTCTAAACTCCAATATTGTTGTCCAGAAGTAACCTATTTAGGTCACTTATTGTCAAAGGAGGGAAGGAGATTGACCCCAGAGAGAATTGCAGCGATTGCGCGAATGGCTGTGCCAAAAACCCAAAGAGATGTGCGTGCCTTTCTAGGTATCACGTCGTACTGCAGGCAATGGATTCCAAATTTTTCATTGCTAGCGAAACCATTGGTGGCTCTTACGTGCAAGGATGTTTCAACTCCTTTACCATGGACGGAAGAATGTCAGGAAAGTTTTTCTGAGCTGCGTGATTCATTGTGTTCGGCTCCTGTGTTTGGTACTCCTGACTACAGTAAGCCGTTTACATTATATGTTCACGAGAGGGAAGGTTGTGCGTTGAGTGTCTTAACGCAACCTTTTGGTGGTAAGCAACGTCCATGTGCATATTTTTCCTCGACCTTGGACCCAGTAGCTAGAGCATTGCCGAGTTGTTTACGAGCAACAGCGGCAGCTGCGGTCTCCATCCGACAATCAGCAGGATTGGTCATGGATAATATGCTTACGGTGATGGTTCCGCATGCAGTCGATACTCTTTTGAATCGAACGAAAACTCAGCACTTGACGAGTGCGAGGTTGTCTGGGTACGAGCTGACGCTCTTGGCAAGCCACATTCAGATAAAACGTTGTAACGTTCTGAATCCGGCAACTTTGTTACCAATTAGCACAGAGTCAGATGAAGTAGCAGAACATGATTGCTACTTGAGGACTGAAGAGGAAACAAAAGGTCGAGTGGACCTTAAAAACACCCCATTGGAAGATCCGGATGGCACACTGTATGTGGATGGGTCATGTTTTAAGTTACCGAATGGCGATGTGACTACTGCTTATGCTGTTGTAACGTTGAATACTGTTGTTGAGACTGCAAGGTTGAATCAGAATTCTGCCCAAGCTGCAGAATTGATTGCTCTTACTAGAGCGTGTGTGTTAGCGAAAGGGAAACGTGTGAATGTGTTTACTGATAGCCAATATGCGTTCGGTGTTGCACATAGTTTTGGACGATTGTGGAGAGAGAGAGGTTTCTTGACGTCGCATGGTACGAAGATACAGCATGGCCAGCTTGTGAATGATCTTTTGGATGCATTGACCTTGCCTACGCAAGTTGCGATTGTTAAGTGTAGTGCGCACCGTAAGGTGACGGATGATGTTGGTCGTGGTAATGCGTTTGCGGATGAGATTGCTAAGGAGACTGCCCGGAACCTTAGCACTCGAATGTATGTGACGAGTTCGGTTAGGTGGCCTACAGAATCGAGTATATGTGAAGACACTATCGAGAGTGTAAAAGCAATTCAGAATGAGGCCACCGAGACTGAAAAGACGAAGTGGAAAGAAAGTACGGGAAAGTTGGATGTGAGTGGTTGTTGGATTGATTTGACTGATCAGAAAAGATGGATGTTGCCGGATGCGTATGTGCTGGCCGTTGTGACAATGGCCCATGGGTTAGCACATATTAGCGCGAAAGGTATTTGCAAGTTGCTATCTCCTGTGTGGAAGAATGATGGTATTACGAAATGTGCTGAACGTTTGGTGAAGAATTGTATGGTGTGTATAATGTACAATCCTGGCAAAGGAACCCCAACTCCTCCTGGCAGTTTTGCTCCTCCTTCGTATCCCTTTGAGGTGATTCAATTGGACTTCATCCATATGGAGCGATGCAATAACCTGAAATACGTTTTAGTTGTGGTTTGTGCATTCTCCCGATGGATCGAGGCCTATCCCCTCAAAGACAATACTGCTTTGTCTACTGCGAAAATCCTACTGAAGGAATATTTTCCTCGGTATGGAATGCCTAGAGTCGTGTGGTCAGATAACGGAAGTGAGTTTGTTGGAAGTGTGATGAAGAGTGTGTGTAAGGGCCTTGGAATTAATCAGAAATTCCACAGCGCCAATCATCCTCAGTCAGCTGGATTGGTTGAAGGGTACAATGGCACCCTTAAACTAAAGTTAGCGAAGATTCAGGCTACGACTGGTCTTTCGTGGCCTGACGCTTTACCTTTGGCATTACTGTCAACTAGGGCGACTGTACACTCCCGAGTAGGGCTTAGTCCCTATGAAATAGTGTTCCGCCGTCCTGCGAATGTGTGGGGGGTTCCTAGGCCAGGAATGTTTTCTGATCTTGAGTACCCAATGTTGATCGATTATCTACATGACTTGACTGCTAAACTGAGGTTAATTCACCAACAGGTTTACGACGCATTGCCGACGCAGACGGAGGGTCCAGGCCACCAGCTCCAGCCCGGAGACTGGGTGGTGACAAGGAACTTTTCACGCAAAAATAACCTGGACCCGGGGGGAGGAGCCAAGATGGCGACGGGTGAGGACGTGTAGGCTCCCGGCTCCCGCGGCTACCTATCCTCCGTCCCGGAATCCTGATCCCTATCCTGTCCTAGTTGGCGGCGGAATGTGCGCTATGTTGTGCAGGCTTGTTTCGTCGTTCCCGCGCCTCTCAGCTCACCCGGCGGCCGAAGATATTTGACCGGAGACTTTGAGCCCTGGCCCCGGGACGACGCCGCCGACCGTCCCCGAGCCTGGTAGACTGAGGAGCGGCCGTCCTGCCCGCGATCCGTTGCCGATGAGGGGGTGGCTGCTTCCTCTCGAGCTGAGCTCTTGGTAGTATCGCCTGCTGTGGTAAGCCGTGATCGGCGCCCTGTGCTTCATCACCCCTCGAGGCGCCCTGCAAGCTACGCGTCTTTGTTTGAGACGGGTGGCAAGAAGACCGGACACACGGCCATATTGTGACTGTGCTGAATGCCTACACCCGCGGCACGGTGAGGCGGCCTGCGGCGCTGCAGCCCTTAGTTTTGGCCACACAACTTCCATCTCTTTTCCGGGCTTGCCGCCCTGTGCTGTGGACAGTTGCACTGCTTTCAACTTCCAACTTTCCCCGTGCCTCGATCGCCAGGATGAGCGCCATTGCCTCAGAAACTGGGGGCGGACACCCGTCCCAGTCTACTGGATATGTTGCCCGCCGAGCACTGGGGTCCAATTTGCTCGTTCCTCTCCGGGAACATGACTGCGAGAGTCTCCTGCCGCCGCTCTCCTACGGATCTATCCTGGCCGTTCTCACTGAATTGAGGACTGAAATGTGTGTGGGTTTTCGAGCGCTGGGTGAGCGCTTCGACACACTGGCGGCTGACCTACGGAGGGATCGTGCTGCGGAGGGCCAGCCACTTCTGGGTCTCTCCTCATCTGCACCTACGGGGGAAACTGTGCCTTGCTTTCCTGGCGGGGGAGACACGGCCACTTTAGCCTTTACGGACGCCTGCCACCGGCCGACTAGTGCTTTGACCTGCGAGACTTTGTTTCCCTTGGCTCCGGGACTTCTAACTCTGCCGCTTGCAACAGTGTTGCAGCCTCATGCCCGGGACTCGCAACAGCTGGCCCCCCTGGCGGATTTCTTATTGTTGCCCTTATCCAGCGCTCCGGATACTCCACATTTCCCCGATGGACTGCGGAACTTCATTGATACGGACGATGGACATATTGGTGACGTTCTATTGATGCTATGTGTGACTGTTTTACTCTCCTCTGCAATGCGGCCATGTTGGTTCTTTGTTTTGATGGGGGCGGGCCTTCTTCATGGGCTCCATTTTGAGATCTGTCCGAGGTCGGGTCAGGGCTAGGTTTCTTCTTGTGCTGCCGGTTGTTTAGCTGATTGGACCGGGATTAGAGGTGGCACGCATTGGTTTCAGTCGCACACGTTATAATGTCCTTCCCTGCCTGCTTTCGTGTTACTGTTTACTTCTTAATAATTGCATATTGCGTGGGGATTGTGGATTTGACGGGGGGGCTGGGAATGTTTGAAATGGCTCCTCCTCCCGCTTCCTTTGTAGCTTTTGAGAGTCGCAGATTAGAACGGTCTAGTCTCACTCTCTATATTTCAAAGTGATTTTTATTCTTTTTCCTTTTTTCTCCTTTCTTCTCTTCTCTTCCTTGAACTGCATTTCGGGTTCTTTATGGGGCGACAGACACATTGTCGGGGGGGGTAGGCCGTAGCCTCCGCTTGGTGTAGGGTGGGGGGGTATATTTTAATTTCTTTTAATTTCTATGGGCCTTTTTCTTATTTTTCTGCGCTTTCTCACACTGTTTTCTTTCTGGGTCTGTGATAGGGGATGGTTGGGAGTGGGCGGCGCTGGGAGTGGCACGAGCGTGGTTCCTGTTGCCTGCTTTGTTTTCTATTGTATTGCCACTCTGAAGGGGTGTTCCATGTAATTGATGCTATTATTCCTGTTGCCTACTCATGTGGACTTAATGTACGGACTCGGATCTCCTTTGTACCTATCCTATATTGTTTTCTAGACTTAAAATTAAAAATTAACCTCCATTGCTCCTTAGGCGTGATAGCCAATACTCTCCAGTGTAACTGATGACTAATTGCTTATCGAGATTGTCAACTATTGCGTCTTCGTATTGCTTGCACCTGTGCTCAACCAGTCTTCGTGGCCAGCCTCAGGGTTGTGGGCCCGTATTTGTACTTTTGTGGATGCACCAATAAAGGTTTTCAAAAATTTAAAAAAAAAAAAAATAAATAACCTGGACCCGAGGTTCACCGGACCCTACCAAGTGCTCCTGGCCACGAGGACTGCCGTTCGTCTCGAGGGACGTAAGAATTGGGTGCATGCCACGCACACCAAAAGAGTCCCCATCCCTTTGCCAGCAGACCCGTGGGTAAGGAGAGGCATTGCGTCATCTGAAACAGAAACATTGCCGGCGTTTGTGCCTTTTAGCGACGCACAGCTTGTTGAAGAAACCTCAGCGCAGCAGAAAGACACTGTTGAACAATTAGCATCAAAAGACTCAAGACCAGAACACTCAACTGATCAGCAGGACGCTGTCTCTTCAACGGATTCTTTGTTTGACGAGCAGACACGTCCTGGGAAAACCCGATACTTTTTGCGATCTCGCACTAAGGACAAATAAAAAGATCTTGCTTTGCTGTATTGACGATTGCATTACCCCGTTTTCCGTGATCAGTTTTGAACTTTCATGTTACTGTAATTATTTTAGCATATATTGAGCTTCATTCCTTATACCTTTTGCCTTTACAGCTGAGAGACTTTGTTTTTGCATATACATACATATTGTGCATTGAAGGCCGTAGGGCCGCGCGCGTACTTCCTTCTGGACAGTAGGTCTTGACGCTAGGTTAAAGGCCGTCGGTTCCTGGGAACTCCTAGGGATTGACTATTGCTGCACAGAACGAAGTGCGTCAAGAAACGTTGCGGACGGTCGTAGGGAATGACATTCTCGAAGCTGAATGATTTGGAGGGAGCTCAAGTCCACAGAGTCAAGCTGCAGCAACTCAGTCGTACCAAATGTTTCATATTCCAACTGTTTGTATTGTTCCTGACTGCTTCTGCATTATTGGCGGGTGGGGTGTATTACACAATGTCTCACTTCTTACCTGCTACACCTACTCCTACTCCTGACCCTAATCTTACCTCTACCGTTTCTCCCCATTCCTTTCACATGTTACCGGAACACGAACAGGCTAGACGTGTAGAATTCCGCAACAATTCCTTTATTCAGCTCCTTCATCAGCATCAGTTAGTGGTTAACACTACTAATTGTTGGGTGTGTGGGTTGATGCCACACACTACGGATAAGGGAATTCCATATCTGGTGTTACCGTATAGTTCCCAAGGGTCAGCTCGAGCATTTCAAACAATGTTTCGAAGCGCACTGGGTTTCCACCCCATTCGAGAACCACGTTCCCCCTACTCTGGTCCTACTTCGTATCAAAAACCTTTGTCGATAGCAATAGAGGATTTAGATAGTGATATCTATGATCCCTCGCTTATCCCTGAAGAAGAGATACAAGCCTATAGGGTCCTAAGTAGAGGTGAATATAGTGCGTTCACTAGCGAAAAGCAGCTTAAAAGCTCGCCTCCAATATGGGTCGTACCCCACACTGGTAATTTTTGTCTTATGGGTCGTGGCCGAAGATCGCAAGCCCGACTTGGAGCAAGTGCTTGCACTGAAAATTACATTCTGCCGATGTTCTCGTCCCCTGTGTTTCTGGCTGCCAAGGGTACATACTTTATCTGCTATGATCGTGCATACACATGGTTGCCCGCTGACTTCATGGGCTCATGTTTTATTGCAAATCTGTTGCCTCCGACGTTTACCGTAGATGCCGATTATCATAAGACTAGAGTTATACGAGGCGTAATTAGCGAAGAGGATACTGCCGGTCAAGAGGCAGGAGACTTTTTCAAGGGTTTCCTCCCGTTTTGGGGACCTATGGTTAATAGTAGGAACCTGAGACAGTTGACTCGGGTGGTAGAATCGACAGCTAATATCACTGCCAGTGCCCTTGGTAATATCACCACAGAACTTCAGGCGGAGAGACTTATGACGTTACAAAACCGTATGGTTTTAGATGTCATCTTAGCAGATCGAGGTGGGGTATGTAAGGTGATCCATTCGAGCTGCTGCATTTTCATTCCAGATAATGCTCCTACTGTCTATCAAGCCATCTCGAGGTTGCATAAGATCTCCGAATCCATACACGTGGATGTAGGGGATTGGACGCTACTTGGATGGTTTTGGGGCCTGATGTCGACTTGGGGTTGGAAGATTCTGATGATCATCGGAGTCGTTGTAGTGTTCCTGTTCACGTGTTGCCTTTGTGTGCAGTGTGGTCCTGCCTTATGTGGCCTCTGTGCTACAACGTGTATGAGACAACCATCTGTTACCAAGGGGACTCGGTTGGACAGAGCTATGCTACAGCAACATCTCGATGGTCTGATGAATATCGAATATGATTCCGACTAGTGCTTGCCTACATGAGGGCAAAAGGAGCGTCTGAGGTTCCGTGACGATTGTAAGTGGTGTTTTCGACTCGCACGAATATGGTCGAGTCTGGTATCTATGAACCGCAAATGACGAGTTTAGTAAGTGTGCGCAGTTTCGCTGTGCTAACTTAAACCGTTCGTTTGTTATGTGGGTTTTTCATCTGTACCCACGGGTTCCATCTTAGATACGGCATCCATTTTGTCTCTTGCCCTCAAGTAGCCAGCGAACGGACGTTGTCCGCTTCGCGACCCTGGGACTCCCAAGATATTTGCGGAAGACACATGTTCTTTGTAAGTGTCTTTATGACGAGGGGGATGCTACTGTAAGGCAGATGGCGCCGCTCGAGGCTCATCTTGCCGCACGGACTTATTGTCTCAGCCGTGCATCTCATTAGGCACGTCCCTTTGATGCCTGTATCTCGTGTTTCCCGATACCTCCCCTTTTTACACCCTTTCCGATCTCCCCACTGTCTCAGTCTTCCTCTGCACCTGTTTTCGTTCCTATTTCGATCTGTTTTACTGCTGATTGGAAGTCGCTAATGTTGGGAAGATGGTTTTTACAGTTGGGAACCGCCAAATGTTTCCGCACTTATGTTCCGGACCTCATGTGTTTCAAAGTGACCAAAGCGACCCCTCTGGGGGATAATGATGGGAACCGGGTTGTAAACTTTTGTGTTCAATGTAACTCTATGGGTAAAAACTGTATAAAAGGAGCGATCCACAGAACCAATTTGAAGCAGTCTCCCCAAGTTGCACGCTGTGTACTTGCCGTGATCTCTGTGTTCCCTGCAGCAAATAAACCTTGAATCTTTGACGTCGAAGGAAGTGTCCCGTGTCTCTGTGATTCGTACGCCGGAGCAGGTTACCCACGAAGGTTTCAGGTGTTGTGCCCTGGCACCGCTGGGTCTTAAAGAACCCAGTCCTTCAAATGATGTAGACGTATCCAAATGAATCCCAGAAAACAAATGGAAAACCAGCTCACAGCATGTGGACACACACAATATTTTACAAGCAGTCAAGTCAATACACAAAGGCACCCTAACACACAGGCAACACACTAATTGGAATGCAATCATGGGTCCATGCACATGTGCCATCAGTCATACACGCACTTTTGAACATAGACCAACAAATGTATAGGCATACCAGAACATTACACAACAGACAAGCAGCCAACCATGCATGCAGACCAACTGACTAAACGCTACCATGTCCACAGAGACACATAAAACAAAGACAATATAGATGCAGACATATACCATCTCAGAGAGCACACACAGACACATGAATGAAGGGAAGAACACAGGGAAAGAGAAGAAAATGGATTGCTGGACGGCCTGCATTAACACTATGTAATAGAACTCACCTTACCAAAATGTATTTTTGACGGAAACATCTGTAGTTACATTTTATGTCACCTATTTTTCTTTCTACTATTGGAATAATTAAATGTTCATTCATAGGTTGGAATTATATAACTGAACATAAAGCACAAATTCTTCCACTCTCCTTAAACCTTTTTTTTAATACTATTTATATTTCTCTCAGACAAAAACTCGCCGGTGCCCCGTCAGAAAAAAAAGACACCAATGCAAAGGGAGAACTCTTCCTGTGCATATTGGCAGTATTTTTTTGTGAAAGGCAAGTAGCATCTCAAACATGGCGCCTACTTTGTCACGCAAGAAGATGTACTGAAGGCACAGAAATGACGGGCAGGCAAGGTGGGCTCTCCACATGCGGTTGGTCATCCTCTGTGAGTGGCAGGAGCCAGAATCTCTGCTGAGCTACTGGGCTTGCCTGATCTACTGGGCACCTGAAAGGAGACATACATTTTTACACCCATTATACACATACCGATGCTCTTTAATTGTGGCCATCTCTCATTTCAGTAAAACCTTCATTGCTTTCTCCTCATATTACCCTCAATAGGTTTACGTTTTTAATGTTACGCACATTGCCCATATCCTGTTCATTGAAAGACTCAGAAACAAACGCAAATAATACAGCAACATACCATTTTCTTCACCAAAACCAGCTGCGAAATTTAGTGATGACTTATATACAAATAAAAAATGATCATACCGAGCTTATTCAGTAGTATGCATTTATACTACTGATGAGAATGCTGCCAGGGCCAAGGTGACAGGACATCAGAATTCTCTGTATAGAACACAGGAATGATATGATTTTAATTAGAATGGACTGTGTTTTTATCTATCAGAGTACTCTGCAAGATCGACTTCATAAAGCTCTTCACAAAATCTGATTAAAATTAATACGAATGAGAAATGTGCTGTGGAAAGGTTAGATTACTTATTACAGTGCCCACTGCAACCGTAAACATCTAACGTCAATGCAGAGTTTGCTTGCGACCTAATGAAGAGGTGGATTATTAACAATAAAAAGCCATAAAACACATTTTTGAAAAGCCCGCTCGACCAGAGCTATTGCTGCTGAAGGTTTATCTTCAAGCGAGTTTTGCGTGGCAGCTACTAACTATACCTTATTATTTGAAAACAACTTCCAATTTCATCTTCCACTTTCAATAAATGCTCATGACTGCGCCATATAAATAATAATTAACACAACCAGGAATTTTTAAGTCCATTGTGGGAGACGCCTCAGGGAAGAAGGGAAACACCCGCTCACAAAAAACATAAATAGACAAAAACGTCATGCCCAGGCTCCACATGTTACAAGCATCTCTTTCCAGGTTTAAAAACAAGTGAACACCACTGAATACCTACTGCTCCTGTCAGCCGCTTTACAAACTCTGCGGAATCCACACCGGGTTTTCCAAGTGGGCTTCTGCGTTTGGGGAGCAGAGCTGCGTTTCTTATGTTAGGCGCATGCGCATGGACTACAATAAACAAGCCCCTGCATGCCATGCTGCACGGCCAAGGAGCCTTCCTGCCTGCCCGCTAGAGCTACCGGGAGGCGACCAAGGCGGGTGAGTGACGGCACTGACATGCGATAAACAGAGAAGGGGCAAGGCAGTGCAGTGTCATTGCCGTGTGTTTAAACGCTGTTTCTGTTCCCTGTGTGCCACTGTCTCACCCGCATTTAAAATGAAACTGCGCGAGGCTTGCGAGGATGAGAAGGGGACAGGAGATGGGCACGCCGCAGGCTGTACGTGCGCGTACACCTGCTCAAAACGCCAAAATCTCTGCGCGTGCCCATCTCCTGTCCTACTTCCGAGCCAACTGCTCAACAATAGATCTCGCTGGCGGCAGCTGCGCTTTGCACTGCGTACGCCAGGCTCGATCTAACAAAGGCTGCAGACAGTAAGCTGTACTTCATCCATGCTCCAAGGCAGGGACACACGACGAAGCTCAGGGAGGAAACTGAGGCGAGGAGGATGCTCTGATCAATGAGCAGCAAGAAACAAGAATGAAGTGGGAGCCAACCAATGGTAAGTAAAAAGCAGCCTCTCATACGATTTTTAGATTTACTTTTGGTTTACAAGAGATTTCACAGGCAAACCTAACCTCTGCACTGTCCCAGGCCCAGACACTGGTAACCAGAGCTCCAATCACCATTGGCTTGCATAAAATCTGCAACAGAACCTTGAACTGTACTGTGCATTACAGTGGGTGTTACCTTTGCTTTTTGTAGTGGGGCCTTCTGGGGAAAAAAGGTTTTCTATTTTTATGACTTGTGTCCAGTCTAGCACCTCGATCATAGCCGCTGGACCAGATAGTTAGACATACATAGAAAGGTCACTAAACTGTATTGATTTTTTCAGGTAACTCTCATTTAGAGTTTGGAGGATGGGTTTGTCGGTCACAAACATTGAAGATTGCCCTGCTTTTGTCTGTTTTCTGACTGTTCTGATGTGTAATGGCACACGCCTGCTGCACAAGGTGCATCTACCCTCTGTTTGTTTGTGTAGCTTGGTTAAATATTTTCACTATAGGAAAGTTCAATTGATTGTCTTTGTTCAGTGCTTGTTCTGGATTTAAACTTTAACATATTGATAAAACAGTCCCCGGAACTGTCATTTAATACCTAGGACAGCGTAAGGCAGATCAACCCTCTTGCTGGTCTTTCTGATCTACCTTTTTCATACAAAGGCATTGAGGAGAATGTATTTTAGTGACCCAAGCAATTTAAGTGTTAGAACTGCAAATATTTGTAAGATGAACCATTTTCTTCTTAGTCTCAAAGCCAAAGTGGCCTAAGTACAGCCAGCTTCACCTGTACACGCTGAAGGTGAGTGAAAGATGATAGCCGTGTGTGCTCTTTATGAGGAGTCTGCTGACACAGTCGTAAGATATTCCTTGTAAGCCATGGGTCTTTAAGGCTCACTAAGACCAATGTCTCACAGGATGAAAGCATGGGAAGACACGGTTTCCCCCAGGACATCAGTATTAAATGTATTGACATTCCTGAGCTCTGACTGTTCTCGTCGAGGTCCACTCGCGGCTAAGTGGGAGAGGCTCCATACTAACCAATTAAATTGGCCAACACACAAAAGGAAAAGAGAGAGGGAAGGCATACGTGCTTGCTGAGATCTCCAAGAGTAGTTCAATAGGAAAAGACACCTCTATTTGAAATAAGGTGCCATTCAACTCACACCGGTCCCAGGAATATGGATGCAAGGAGCATTTGAAAGGTCTGTGGCACTGCACTGGCTTATTATCCAGACAAAGTGGTAGCAACATGTATGAGATGGAAGGGACTAGAACCAGGGAAGGCTGAAGAAGCAAGCAAGCATTGGTTATGCATCGGTTTCGCCTATGTAACGAATAAAGAGCTGGTTTCATCCATCATCGTCCGGGAGAAGGAGAGCTGCCTGACAGATAACACTAGTGAAGAGGATGTGGCGCAGCAGACAGAACTGCTGAATCAAGAGCTGGGGATCCCTATTAGGATAATCAACAACAACAGTCCTAGTTCTCATGGCAATATTCCATTGCAACATTGTAAAACATCTCTGGCCAACGTGCCTAATCCAAGGGGTTTCTTTAGTCTTAAGGAAATCCTGAGATGATTCAATCTATTGCCTCTTTAAAACAACAACCTCTCTGATTGAAACAAACATCCTGTTGCAATGGAATATTGCCATGAGAACTAGGACTGTTGTTGTTGATTAGCTTTCAGAGTGGAGGGCGTCCTAGTTCGGTTTGTCTTTCCCTCTAGACTCCCATTTTTGTAGTGATCCCTATTAGGAGTCTTGGCGGCACCGCGCAACATCCTGTGGTTCTATGCAAATCACTTAATCTTTCCAAGAAATTATTTGTTATATTAATATGCTGCAACAGTATAAAGCAAAACTTTATGAAAATATAGTTCCACCGTAGCAGATGTTAACAGTATTTCGGTGGCTGGAAACTGATAAGAGAAGTAAACGATAAACAAGCATTTGTAAATACAGAAAAATATGCTACAGCCAATAGAAATGGAGGAAAGGTAAGTGTCACACAGGAACCAATAAGAAGCCAGAAAAGAGAGGTGTCGGGATGCAAGTCTCTTAAATTTATATTAAAAACAATAGATTTCTCAAGCACAGTGCAAGCGCTGTGCAGGCGATATCTAACAAGCTGTTAGATCTGTCAGCGGCATTTGATAAGGTGTCCGGTAAGATCCTCTCCAGATGGTTAATGGAGTCAGGTGTTACAGAAAAGGAATATGGCAATTTCATGTCTTACTTACAGGGTCATAGCCACGCAGTTACAAAACCACTATTAAAATTTCAGTTTAAGAATGTTACCTGTGGCGCACCCGCAGGCTCATCACTTAGCTCAACTTTGTTCAACATCTATGTAGCAACACTGATAAACCTGAATAGATTTCTTAAACTGGCGGTCATGTCATATGCTGATAACATGCAAATCATTTTGAGATAAAATGGAAAAGGAGAAACCGATTTAAATAATTTCAAAGCCTGCATGCTGTAAGCTTGATGGATGCACAAAAATTGCATAATGTTGAATTCAGAGAAGACTGAGGTATTGTTTGGAAATTGTCCTTTATCAGTGTATGAAATTCCCAACATGGTCTTTATTTCTGACAGTAAAATAGACTGTTCGTTCCAAATACAATTATCCTCATGTTTCCTTCACCTGAAATTATCAAGGAAAATATTCCATTTTCTTTTCTATCGAACACATTTCATTGTCTTCCGGGCAAGTACATGGTCACTTCTGGACTACTGTAATGCACTGTCCCTAGCATTACCTAATCGGCAGATACAAAAACTGCAAATCGTACATTTCATTCAATCAGAGAGAGCAGTGGGTTTTTCGTGTCCTTGTAGAAGGGAAGGACAACATAAATGTATTTGACGACGTGGTTGAAAGCAATAGATGTGGTGTTAAAAATGACATGCGGGAACGACACCAGTTTTAAACTAGTAGGTTTTATACTAGTCATCGGCATAGCATGACTTTCTAGCCATGTCAGAGCAAAAGTCATACTTTTTCATAAGGTTACCCACGAGAACAAATACAAAGCTTTTCAATAAAGCAGCTTTTACACGTGGAGAATTACGAAAAAATGCTGTGGAAATGGATGCCGGGTTGGAAGGGATTTCAATTTTCAAAGCATTCCAGTAATCCATCTAATCTTAGTAGAAATACAAAACTTGACCACTGTCCAAAGACCCCCATGGGAGAATAGAGAACGGATTCTTTCAGCAAACAAACAAAAGAGGCAAGGATACATATTTTCTAGAAAATACAGAAAACACTCTAGGCAGGATGCAGATCTATTTCCCACTCCCAGGCACTTAACATCTAGTGACAGCAGAACAGAACATGCTTTAATAAGAAGAATTTTTGGGAGGAGGAGCTTCGTCAGCAAGCAAGATGGCTGCTTAGGCTCCCGGCTCCGTCGACCTTCGTAACCCGCAGCGATATCCTGCATGTTATCCTGATTTAACGCCTAGTCTCTGTGTGCATGAACTGTCCCGCACTCCGATGGTGAAATCCGGAAACTTTTATCGGCTTGTTTGATGGAGTTGCATCGTGTTTAAGTTTGCGGCCTGCTCCAGCGGTGAAGCCGGGGCCTGGAGTACTTTCACAGCCGGGCTGTAGTGCAACAACATCGGCCAGGAGACTCAGGCTGGGCCCGGTCGACCGGAGTGGAGGCTTTATTTCAGCCTGGATTTGGTGGCGATCATTTTCATTGCTCAGTATCGACGGAGGATTGAGTCTGCGTGCTGCGGGTGGGGTCCCCCGTCCCGCGGAGCCGGTCGCCGCCCGCCGGGGTTCAGTGGTTCGGGGTCACCGGCCTGCGGCCTTAACGGGGTTGACCGTGGTTGCGAACAAAGACTGGTCACCCTTCGCATTTGCACGTTCGAGATCCTGTCTGTCCCCCCGAGGATGTCGGAATCACCCGGGGAGGTGTTAGTGATTGATATCGAGCACAAGAACATGGATCAAACGGTGCATGAGCCATCACTGCGGTTAATACTGGCAGAACTTTGGGCATTCCGCTCACATGTGGATACTTTGTTGAGCAAATTGGACACGCGCCTATCTGAAATGTTCCTGGTGGAACCGGGCCCGGCCTTATTGTTGAAACGGGATTCTGCAGCCATTCAAAACGCGGCCATTTTCACTCCGTGCGAGAACCCCGCGAAGAACCGAGTACTGGAACCATCGGATGGTGCCCTGGTGGATGGTGTTTCAGAGGATGGCATGGTATTGCTGAACTTTCCACCACTACCGGCTTTGGTGATGTCGTCAAGCGTTCCCCTCCTGGAGACTTTTGTCTGTGACTTTTCATCCATTTTGTGGTCATCTTCTCCTCTCCTGGCGACGCTACGACTCCTGTTCAAGACACATTGGGACTGTTCATTTCGGAGGGAGAGTTCGTCTGCATCTACAGTTCCTGAGGACTTACTGCTTGCTGGTAGCCATGGGCTGATTTCTGCTGACTCTTTTCTTCTTTATTGCCCCTTTGTGTGCCTTTGGGTCTCGCTGGAAGGGGTTCGTGTTTTCGTTCGGAAGGGCCAAGGTTGAGATCGGCTGGATCAGGATGGGTTGGCATGGCTTTTACAAGTGTTGGACCTGCAACTGTTTGCTCTAAGAGGCTGGGTGGTGTCTCACGATACCCTCTAATTTCTCTACATTGCTGTCATAAGTTTGTCTTTTAGTGATAGGGGGTGGCCGTTTTAGGCAGGGGGTCTAAATGGGCTGGGAGCCCACATGGATATGCCCTCCTCCGTTCTTCTTTTTCCTTCCCTTTGGGGTTTTAGTTGTTAGGGGCGACAGGCACGCTGCTAGTGGGGTTAGGCTGTAGCCATTTGCAGGGGTGCAGGAGGTTTTCTTTTTTTTGCCCTTTTTATTTTTTATGGCCTTTTTCTTTCTCTTTCTTTCTCGTAGGGTCAGTATAGCTGCGAATCATTCAGATTCTTATCATAAGCTTGTACTTCGTGCTGTTGCTTTTATGATATCCTGATTTATGGGCGGGCAGGCCTCGAGTAATGGCGCCGCATGGAAATGTATATTGTGTGTTCTTTTGTACTGACCTATATGCTCTGGCGCCAAATCTCCAATATAGTGGTCATGAGACCCCTACGGGTGAGTAGTGGCGCTTTAACAATCTCCTGATTGATTGATTTCTCACCCTGCCCCCCGCATTCTCCTGTTTGATTGTATGGCACCTGATCCTCTCTTATATAATATAAAATGAAACCTCTGTCTTATCCTGAAGTCCAGCTATGCATTCCAATACAAGTTTTACTCTGAATCGCTGCCGGACCTCTGGTTGTCGGCTGATGAGCTGTGTCGTATTGTGATAAACAAATTTTAATTTGTCTAGCAGCTGGCCCCAGCGGTTGTAGGCCCATGCTCTTATTTCTACTGAATGCTAAAATAAAGGTTTTAAAAAAAAAAAAAAGAAGAAGAATTTGGTTAAACAAATGCCTATTTATTTCACACAAATGCATAATCTACGGTCTGAAAATCAATTTTCTCTTCATTTAGACAAAGAACACGTGTATCCATTTGTGGCACACATAGGTCTGTGTCATTTGGGTCCCAAGTACAGTACAAAGAGATGAACCCCAACAAGTGAAACTCTTAGGATCCGACAGGTCTAATTAACATTCATATAGCACCTTTTCCGTTTAGTGTAGCACCAGAGCACTGTCGATCTGGGCACCTTTTTCATATGCTTCTGACATTTGCATCCATCGGTTTTGTATGGTTGCATGATCAGTAGACTTGTAAAGTGTCTGGTTTTGTAATGGATCGTGTTGATTAATCTGAAAGAAAATGAGTGATCGCGCTTAATGTCCTTCACAAATAGTTATGCAGCAGAATACCTGGAGGCGTCGACAGTTGCTAGGATAATAGAGTATACCAAATGATCCCCATGCTTGTATTGCATAGCATACAAGTATGCAACAATATGCAAGTACACCTACTGCCATTCACATACACTTCGCGAGGTCTTGGCAAACTTAAGAAACATGCCGCTCTGGAGCTACACATTTATTCTTGCAAACACAAGGACGACCATCGACCTCAACTAAGGCTGAAGATGCGTTCACAAATAAAGAATCTTCGAACCAAGGAGAATCACTCCTAAACTCTAAAGAGGTAAAGGAAATCTGACAACGAAACAATAGCAACAGTGCTGGTGAGATAACCTGTGATGGGGACCCTCTATGTAGAGTCACTCTCATGGGAAATGAACTGTAGTTTTTAGGTCTCGCCTGAGCCAGCGCATGCGCTAGCCTGGCGCAACATTTTGTAAGTGGGCTTAAGAAATGCGACCATGGTCTGAAGCTTGCGGTGACGCGCACAGGAACCATCTGGCTTTCTTCATGGCTCATTAAGCGCCTGCGGCACCCTTACAGCACACAATCACTTTTGCGAGACATTTTGTAAGTGGGCTTAAGAAATGCGACCATGGTCTGAAGCTTGCGATGACGCGCACAGGAGCCATCTGGCTTTCTTCATGGCTCATTAAGCGCTCGCGGCACCCTTACAGCACGCAATCACTTTTGTGTGCACCACGCACATTTTTTTTTTCCTTTTTGCGCGTGTGCGCACACAACTCCCGGGTTTGTTTTTTTAAACTTTTAGAGTGCACCACTTAGACCAGCAACACGAGCGCGCGCGCACCACTCCCTGCTGGGCTTGTTACTTTTAGCGCGAAACATTTTTACCGTAAAAGTAACCTGCAGTGTCAACCGAGATAGCGGTGGTCACTAGTTCCATGACCCCCTGAGCTACTCCTGAACTACTTTAAGACAAACCTCCCTCTTGCAAGTTGTGCTTTTCGGTACCACATATCACCTGCAAGTTAGAGATTCCAATCGAAGTAAAGTTGCTCAGAAAATCAATTTTCTAGTCACTACCGAGGTTTCCTTGTAAATTGTAGATCGCATCTTCCTGTCTCGGTTTAGTTGCTCAAGCGTTTAATGCATCTGGTAGAGCGTAAGTACGGCGGTTCTGATAGGGTGCCTCTAAGGCGCCATCGGGTGTCCCTCCTAACTCCGCCAGCCACTTCCCCCCCAACTCCGCAAGCCACTTCCCTCTCCCCCGGAGGATGTGCCAACCTGGCGAAGAGGGGGTCGAGGGACGGTTTGTGGTGCGCCCTGACAGGGAAGTCACAGATTACAAACATCTCACCTCACCAGGGCTTCAGCGAGGCCAAATCAGTCCTCATTCCCTCACCTTCACTCCGCCATCAATCTCCACACATCAGTGTGCCCTTTGCCACCCAAGCCTGCCATGTGATGCTAGGCTCCTCTGGTGGGGACTGGTATAGAGACAATACTGTCCCCCGACGCTTAGAGAGACTGGTGACAGAGGCCCGGAGTTGGTGGGCTTCCAGCGAGGTTACCCGGGCCCATGAGCCTTGGCCGGGGCTGAATGGACACTGGCAAACCAAAAACGCCCTGCACCCCTCTTCCCCCCCAAACCCCCAAAAAAAAGACAGTCTACAGTTGGGACTCAGGCATCGGACCATTGCTCGGTACCCGATGGGTCACTTTATCAATCTGCCCTGGCGGTCTCGATGCTATGTTAGCAAAGTCAATAAGTACGGGCTTCGCCTGTGCTTGCATTGACTAGCTCATCTCACATTTTCTTTCTCTCTCTAACCTGCAAATCTTCCCTTGGGCCACAGACCCTCATAATAGTCTCAGAAAGGAATCACACTGCCACGGCGGAAACCCACGGAGGGAAGGCATTTCCATGAACTATCTCTCTAGGTGGCATTTAGGTAGAACTGAGAATTATAAACATTACAGGGAAAGTGTCAGTCAGCTTGAACGGTTAATGGAATAATGGGACAACCTTCATGGGAATTACTCTGTCCAAAGGGAAGTAGCACCGCCCCAGAAATTAACATATTATAATTGTTTTATACTGGATAGTGTCACTTTTTTATTCCTCATTTCTTTGGAAACCTTTTGGTGTTTGAAAGTAGAATCTCAAAAGCTTGCCCAGAAGAGGATTTATATATTTTTAGTTGGTTATTATTTTATTTCTGGATGCCTTAATGTCTGGGGATTATTAGCCTATGTTTTCACTGCTTTTAGGTCTGGCGTTTGAGACCGCTTTAACGTACTCATCAAACTTGCTATTCAAAACAAGTCATAAATAATATACATGCATAGAGGGGCTTTTGGTCAGGTTTCCTTACTGGCCTCTTAAACTATCATTCACATTTTGATTCCCCCGCATCAGTTTGCATCATGGGGCAATGGGTCATTCTACTTTATGTATTGAGTCCTTTCACTTTAAGAGACTTCACAAAGCTTGTGAATATTATTCGCATTCAGTTAAAGTAAGTTTCATCTCTTCGGTGATAACCATAGTTCCAAGTCTCTCTTTTCCTTTTAGTATGTTTTTTTTTACATTAAGTTAAAATAGAAGTTATTTATTTTTTCCTACAGTCCGAGTGACCAATTCGATGGTGAATTCTGTCTTTTTTTAAAGTAATTAAATTGTTTTACGACATGGTTGCTACCTCCGACTTGGTTAGCTGGTGATGGATTCTGCTCTCATTCACAAATAAAAATGATAAAATACATGGCTCAACTGAAAGGCTTTTGCAGAAATACATAACTAGTAAAATGGCCACATCAGTGTACGTTTTTTAAATTTACAAATTGTAATACAAGCACGAGGCAGCAACGATTAGGTGGCCACGTATTTTCTTTTGTGGCACATTTTGAAGTAAAAAATAAAAAGGAATTAACCATTACACCAGCCTGTAGACCTATTGGCTTTGCTGCCACTGCTAGTTTGTTTGTGGTGTGGTTCTCAGCGGCATAAACAGCATTTCCTCAAATGGTGCAAGTCCACAGTTAAGGTGCTGAGTTTTTCGGTTTCTACAATATAGTTAAGCAGGACAGAGTCTTAAGAAATATTATTAGCAATATCTACTGACACTCACTAAGCGCTCAGTGCGAAAAAGCGCTAGTGGACTCCAGCATTTGAACCTGCAAAACCTTAGACATAAATTCAAAACATGCTTTGTAGTGTAGTAAAGTAGACAGTGTCCCGACATAAATAGTCTTTATTTTGAACACTCCTAAAGAAGTCAGTTGCATTTTTTTTTCAGGTAGAATAGGAAAAAGGAAGGCAAGGAAGATCTTAATTTGGTTTATTTATTGTTTTTTATGTTGAGGGAGTGACAGCTTCAGGTTTGTTATATGTGATACCAATGGTGAATATTACATATTTTAATACCATTACTGTATACTAATATTTATAACCAATTGCATTGCGGGTGTGAAAAAACTAAATTATTTGAGCACCCTGATAAGAGTAACACTAACACCCCTCACTAGAACTTACTTTATCTACCTCTGAATGATGAAGTTTGAATCAGTCCTGCTAGTATTCATGCATGTTATGTTAAATGAATTTATAATGCGTAGGGGTTACCCAAGGGTGTCCTGGCGCTAGCTCAATAAATCAATGGACAGAAGGAGGCTTATCGCGAACGCTGGGCCTAATTGTTACACACCTCTTCAATGCACGGACGCCCCTGGCCATCCGACATCCTAGTGGGCGTGTGCGGAGGACGTCCGGGGTCCGTCCGTCCGGCCGCATCATTTTTTTCAGCGCTGCGGCAAAGAGGTTAAATAGCCATGTTTTCAGCGCTTTCCTTAAAGTAAACAGGTCAGAAGAGGAATGCTGTGAAAGGGAAGTTGATTCCAGGCTGTGGCAGTGCACGTGATAAAGCTTCTGCTGCTCCAGTCGACTTGCTTACATTTAGGAACTACCAGAGTCCTCATTCCCAAGGAGCGAAGGGTTCTGTTGGAGATGTACCACTTGAAACTCTGCCTGAGATGACGTGGGCCACAGTCCTGTAGCACCTTGAAGGCAGTGCAGGGAGCCTTGAATCGAATCCAGTGCCTAAGTAGGAGTCATTATTTGTTACAGCTTGACCGTTCCCACAATAAGTAGAAATGCTACTCCTAGACCCTGCTATAATACATTTCCAAGAGTGCGGAAATTCGGTTTGATGTAAAAGCATCCATTTAAAAGGAAGCTTAACGCAATATAACGAAAAACGGACAAGTCCCAGTCACAAGACTAGATGCTAAGCATCTGTTTAGTCAGGCTGAATTCACAACTATTAGGGCTCAGATAAAAACACTAGTGCCACAGTGTCAATGTAACATTATCAACAAAAGCATACTGAAGAACATTTTTAAAATAAGCTTTTAAATAAAACATGATTTTATTAAATACAATACATTATAATGTATATCAAATTCATTAAAAACACATATTAAAACAATAACCTAAAAACACATTAAAATGTCATTTTCTGTTGTGCACCCGGGGCGTAGCTACCATTTGTGAAGCAGGTGCAGTGGCACCGGGGCCCATAGACCTAAAGGGTCCATCAAATCCTGATAATTGCTGTATTTTACTACTCCAATAGCACTCACAGAGGTCATTTTCCATGGCCTCCTTGCTACACTACTGTTCGGCACTTGACAGAAAAAAGCCTACTTGTGCACACCTTTTGAGAACAAGCATTGGCATAGCCAATAGGTCTCGCCTTTGGGACCTTATAAGTGTTTAGTTATGCAGCACAATATCCTTGGTGCAACAACAGTAAATGTTGCATGGCTAAGCACTTATAAGGTCCCAAAGGCGAGACCTATTGGCTATACCAATGCTTGTTAAGATGTGGCTCCACGTATCATGCCAAGGTGCACTAATAACCATAACTAAGATCATGCCTCACACAAATTACTTTAAATCTATTTTCCTAGCGTCATTAGCTGCACAGAGAAAGGATTTAATGCAAAAAGCAGGAACCATTGGCTCCATTTGAGGAGGCATAATTTAAAGACAGAAGAGTGGAAGCCTCAGAGAGTCCTCCAGCAAATGTCTGGGAGCTATCAGTGGCACTGCTAAGTAAATAGACTAAAATAGAATAGGTCTTACCATCATTTGATCTTCCTCCTTCTCAGTCGAATTTGACTGGGAAATTGCTAAATGCCAAAATAAAAAAATGCAGCAAGTGTAAACCTTGCTGCAATGTGCACAGGTGGAAAGTCGAGTAGTACATAGGAACCATATTTGGAAATGCCCTAATGCTTTTCATAATGTGGACAATTCTGTCAGGAAACCGAGGCTTCTGATTATGCTTCTCTTTCTTTATTGAAGCCAAAACAGCAGCCAATAAACTACATAACCCATGATGCTTAGTATGACATCACTCCACCAATCAGACTGCCCACCATAGCGTATATAACATAGGATCACCAAAGTCAGTCCTCTTTCTTTGCTGCTGCAGCAGCGAGCTAAGTACATTTTATCCTTCATTTTGTGTACATGTGAAAGTATGAGTAATGCTTTGATGGTGAAATCTGACAGTATTCGCGCAGCACAGTGATCAAATAGAGGCGATTTAAACACTTTTTTTGGTGACTATTAGGCATTAATTCAGAAACTGTGGAGTGGCCTCGGGACAGACGTGCATCTCGCGTGCCTAAGGAGGCAGTCCTGTTTCACTGCCAGTAACTCTGCGCATGCTCGAGCAGATGATGGGAGTCAATTGCTTTCTGATCGGCTCATCGTGTCAGTGCTCGTGTTTTCCCCTCTTCCTCAGTCCCTGGAACGCCCGACGGGGCGCAAAAGCGTTGTAGGGCTTTGCCCTAGGAGAGTGTAAAGGGGTGGCTCCCCCCACTGGCAAAACAATTGCAAAATTTAATTCAGGCTAATTCTAAAATAACCTCTTTATTTGTTTACACCAGAAGACTGGAGGCTCTAAGCCGGTAAGTCTGAAATAAGAACTATTCATTATTTCACCCTGGGGTGCTCTGCCCCTGAACCTCCCTTCCTCCACACTTCCTTTAGTAAAGATGGCTTACTTCGCCGAGGAGGTTGATGAATACGCAGATTAGAATGATTATGCTGAATTTGAGGAGGTGCCTTATGAGCTCCACATAGAGGAGCAGCTAGTAGATGCCCTGGACTGGCATGTTAAGCGTTTTGTCAACAGGGCTATGACTAGGGTATTACACCCTTTCACTAAACCTTTAAAAAGTAAGAGGTATTGTCCTAGGTGGCATAGTCGGTCCTTAAGGGCCATGAATATGGCAGTCCCTTCCCTTCTAGCCCATCAGGGAATGTTTCCCTTTCTAAACCAGGGGAGGCAGAGGAGTCATCTCCTGCCGCACAGGATACAGGAGATTCTGACCAGACACTGAGATACGCGCAAAGCAGTAAAACGCAAGCGTAAAACTTATTATGAGAGTACAGAGGCCCCAAATTAAAACCGCTTATACGATCCCAAAAATATTATCCACCCGAGATCTACGAAATGGGTGCCTTGTGTTGAGGTAGTGCATTATGTCCAAGATAACATCAGACAAAGGTTTGAGCACAAAGGGCTCACTTTGAAATCAAAGTGTCCTAGACCCTCCTTGTTAGGTAAAGTGACGGGCACCGCAGTGTTAGACCCCAAAATGGCGACCTTCCTTAAGAAGTTTGCAAATGATCCCAAGAATGGGTTGGATAGGGCATGGAGAGGATGCCAGGACAAGTTACTGTCTGCATCAGGAACCCTCAGTAAGATCCTGGTGCTAGCGGTCAGAGCAAGAGACACTAATCGCTCTTGACCCGATGGAGATTTTAGAGTGGGCTCAGAGAGCCTTAGGTTTTTGGGAAATGCAAATTGCGCCCTGTCCACCAAGCGCAGAATATCCTTTCTGACGACAATCGGCCAGCAGCAGGCGGAATTGTCCACTACAGACGCAGGCACATTGGCTAACAATGTTCACTGAGGAGCTCACAAAATATGCGGCCTCCTTTTCGGCCCTGGATAAGGCCCAATCTTTGATTTAAAAGGTTTTTCACAGTGGCTTTTTTACCAGGGCAGGATGCGTTAGTGGTCGAGCGACCAGCCGAGTATACTTCTAGGCCTCCTGAGGTTTCGATAATCGAGGTTGTGGCGGTGCAACCCGCTCAAACTTCTATCCCACCCGCAACAGAGGCGGCAGAGGCAGACAAGATAGAGGTGATTACAGAGGACAAAACAATTCCGGTGACACCTCCAATTCAGGTAAGTCTTATACAGGCTGCTGAGGTGTTGGCGAGAGGAAGAATTGGGTAGTTCCTTCACATGTCGGAGCGATTCATGCAAGACCCTTAGAAGCTTCAGGCAGTACAAGGCTTCCAAATACAGTTCTATTTCTCCCAACAAAAGAATCGCAGACCTCAACCTCTAAATTTTTCCCTAACAGAGTTCTTTCATAGACTAGGAGTTGAGGTCACTAATAAGAAAGGGAGCAATTGTACAGACAACACCTCATCCACATGGGTTTGCCAGTACAATTTTCTTAGTACCAAAGAAAGAGAAGGGATTTCACCTTGTTTTAAACCTCAAGGAATTAAATTCCTGGGTCGTGTATCGCCATTTCAAAATGGAAGGTATACACTTACTGCAGGAGCTGTTACTTAAAGACTGGATGGAGCGTCTAGATCTAAAAGACGCGTACTTGGCAGTTCCGATTTTCCCACCCCTCTGGAGGTTCCTACAGTTTCAGTGGTGACACCGATAGTTGGAATTTATTGCCATGCCTTTCAGACTTTCTTCCGCCCCTTGGTGTTTCATCAAACTACTCAAATCGGTGGTGCAGTATCTGAGAGAGAGAGAGAGAGAGAGAGAGAGAGAGGGGGATGAGGTTGATCATTTATCTGGATGACATCCTGATTATGGTACAGAGTGCAAAAACAGTATTACTACATTTATCTTGGACGATCCAACTCCTGCAGGACTTGGGGTTAGTCATCTACTCGGACAGGTCGAACCTGATCCCTTCCCATTCGATGGAGTTTCTGGGGTTTCAGGTAGACTCGGGCCCGACACAATTGTTGCTCCCTCTGAAAAAGAGGATTTCGATCAAAAAAGTACTGAGGAGGACTCTTACCTCCCCGACTATATCCTTGAGGACTGTGGAGCGATTGGTAGGCCTGTTGGCTTCTTCTACTCAGGTTTGTTTCCTGGATCCCCTACATTAGCGGGCGCTTCAACGGCTGAAGATCATGCATTTGCACAAGGGTTTGAGCTATGCAGAACAGATCCTGCTATCCACGGAGGCCAGGATGGAAATGTCCTGGTGGTTGGGACACATGGATGCGTGGAATGGCAATGCCATTTTCGCTTCAGTCCCAGATAGAGTCTGATGCCAGCCGGTGGGGCTGGGGAGCCCGATGCGGTTCGGTGGAGACGGAGGGCAGATGGTCCCCAAAAGAACTGAAATTACATATAAATTGTCTGGAATTACTAGCAGAACCATTTGCGATACGGACTCTTTCCCCACATAAATCAAGCTGTTGTATCCTCCTGCAGATGGACAAGGTCTCTGCAGTGATATTTATCAATCGTTTGGGCAGCACAAGATCTCGGCTATTGGTGGAGATAGCCAAAGATTTCTGGCATTACTGCCTGCAACATCACATCTCATTGATGACGAAGTAAATTCCGGGCAGCTCCAATGTGGTAGCAGACTGGGTTTCCTGATTCCTTTGGGACTCCAGCGACTGAAGACTGCATCCCAGGGTGTTTCAGCACTTGAATCATGAGTGGGGCCCTTGCAAGCTAGCTCTCTTTGCATCCTGACTGAACACTCAGTTACCTCAATTTTACAGTTGGTAACCAGACCCCCAGGTGATCAACTCGGATGCATTTCTTCAATCATAGACGACGGGCACGCATTATGCCTTGCCCTTGTTCGTCATGGTTCAGAGAGTATTAGCACAAATCCACAGATAGGGAGTGGAACTAATATTGATTTTCCCTTGTTGGAAATCACATTCATGGTTCTCAGTGGTGTTAACCTTAACATGTGCTCACCCAGATGGCATGAGAGATAAACAAACTCTAAAGCCTGTGCCGTGCTAAATTTGAGCTCTGTGTCAACTGTCTAAACCGGGGTAGGGCTTTGTAAGGGTCACCTGGCGGGCATACGTTGTGCCCCCAGACCCTGGAAGATTGATTGCTACACTATCAGTGGCTGGCTAGTAATAGCACACATCAACCCGGATATGGGCTGATACAAGGTATGGACTGATCTTCACTGGCGGTAAGTCATACAGAGCATACACCTGTGGCTGTCCAATATATGCGGCAAGACTGATGGGCCTGCAAACTTTTTAAAGGGTAGACTTTCACACTATTTATGAAGAACTAAATCCCTTGCCTGTTGACTGGACACTACTATTAGTCTACTGCCCACTTTCAAAGGGACAAGAGATAGGCGGGTATGGTTGTATTGACAATATGTGAAGGCCACTGTGAGTGATCGCGTCGGATTCTGTGCATCATCCCCAGAAGTCACATACAGATGAACTGGTATCTAGGTCTACATGTTTAGAAGGGGCAGGTGGAATTCTTGACAGCGCGCTACTGACCATGTCTGTGGCAGACAGCAAGTTATTGCTCTTATGATATTTACCATAATTCTTGTAATGACACATACACACGATTTGATTGCGAAATACCTGACCACATCTGCCGAGGTGTATCTGGATGTGTGTACTCGGCGGATCCCCCCCAAGAGGGAGTTCCGCATCACAGTTCTAGTTCTGTTGTCAATGTTGGCATGGGAATGGCTTTGGTGTGATTGGGATGCCAAAGTGGGAGGGCGGTGGTGGGGTGGGGAATGTTTGTTGTTTCACAGGCTACCTAAACTGCATTGCATTACAATGTGCCACATCAATTATAACCAATTGTTCAACACCATGCTATTTACAGTGTCAGTGATAGCCCAAGACCTACATATTCAACGAGATCATGTCCCAGGTATAGTTCACACTAGCGAATATGGATAGACTACAACCCTCACAACTTAATTTATTGTCATCGAATGTTCGGGGGTTGAATAACCCAAAATAGATACGCCAGATATTTGCATATCTGAATAGATTACACATACACATAGCACTTTTGCAGGAGTTCTCACATGGCCCCATCTACTAAATGCACAATGGGGAGTAGGTGGGCGGAGAAGACTGACATCCTCATACTCCTCCTATGCTAGAGGTGTGGTAATATTAGTCAAAAAGGGAACACAATTTCACATCGAACATCCCATATCTGATGATATGTGTCGGTATTTTATACTCACGGGCTTCTTCGAGGGCATCGCATAGGCATAATAATTACATATGGCCCAAATGTGGATGATCCTGGGTTTTATAAATCGTTATGGAACAAACTGGGGGCCCTACCTGACATGACACGATTGTGGGGCGGGGATTTTAACTTATCACTGAATGAGCATCTAGACCGATCAGATTCCTCCAGAGAGTCACACAGACAAGCGGTGACTGTGATGCAAAATATCATGTCAGAAGCTAACCTGGTAGATATCTGGAGGGCACGGTACCCATATCACTGGGAAGTCACATACCATTCCACAGACCACAGTAGTTGGTCTCGAATAGATTACTGGATAGGGACAGAGGAGATCATGAACTGAACTAGAAAAATTAGACACCTGCCTAAAACACTTTCAGATCATAAGCCAGTGCTGCTAAGTATTGAGCTTCCATATTACACGCCACCACCTTATTTGTGGAGATTTAATGCCAAAGCACTACTAGACCCCTTATACTCTGATACCATAGCACAAGCAATTATTGATTATTTTGCTCTAAAATCATGCCTCCACTGACGATGCTAGCTTATTATGGGAGGCATTTAAAGCTACTATTCGTGGTGTCTGTATTAGTACTAATGCGGGCATTCTCAAGGACATCCGAGCTCAACTCACTCAGCGAGAGCGTCGACTAGATGCCTTAGAACGAGAATATGAACAGACACATAACATGTCCCTCCTCAGCGATATTAGGACGGTTATGTCAGAATATAAAGAATTTGCGGAGGACGAACTCAAATACATTTCAAAATGACACACAACATGCACCTATGGTGAGGGGGGCAGACCAGGACATACTCTGGCATGCAAAATATGTGCGGGCCATAAGGCGAATATGGTACTTTCCATAAAAGACTACGCTGGCACATCCCACTACAATACACAGGGCAGATTACGAGCATTCATGGACACATACGGTGATCTTTATGCATCGCGAGAAACTGCCACACCATCAGAAGGTATGTCATATCTGGAAGATGTAGCATTGGCCTGGCTATCAGACGCACAGAGGGAGTATCTAGCGCAACCTGTGATGGTAGAAGAAGTCACAGAAATAGTTAAGTCTCTTCCCAATGGTAAGGCGCCGGGACCGGATGGCTTTACGAGCGAATTTTATAAAGCATACATAGACTCAATTGCACCTCACCTTGTACAAATGTATGGTGACACCCATAGCAATCAGATTCTCCCCCTACGCAAAGAGAGGCCATGCTTATTGCTCTACTGAAACCAAATAAAGATCCGCATAAATGTGAATGTGAATCAGACAGGCCCTTATCCCTAATGAACACTGACACCAACATTTTGGCAAAGCTGCTTGCACAACAACTGCAAACGCGAATGACAAATTTTGTATTGCCGGACCAATCCGGATTTATACCCTGTCGATCTACCGCCCATAACACTCGAACGCTCTTCGCATTAGCGCACTATCTGGCCCCAGACCTTCAAGCGACTGCTGTCTTGTTGGATGCAGCAAAAGCATTCGACTTGATCAAATGGACATATCTTAACACCATATTATATAAAATAGGATTCCTCCAATTTTTCTACAATGGATACAAATATTTTACACGAGGCCCACAGTGCGTATACGAGTTAACAAATATGTATCCGATGTTATACAAATTGAAAGGGGTACGCGGCATGGCTGCCCCCCGTCTCCCTTACTTTTTAGGTCGAGTTTACTCGAACCTATTGTTGTCAACCCAAAAGCTGACTTTTTACGATGCGGATTTTCAAAAGTTCACATGAAATCAAGTGACCACAAGCTCCTTCGTGCACGAGCTTGCATTTCCCCACAGGCTTCCCCCTGCCAGCAGCATTTGCCACATCAAAGGCTTCCGCTGCCCCCCACCGTCACTTATTCACGGCTGCAGGCCGTAACTTCAAAGGGTTCCGCTGCCCCGCCCCCTGCTTCAGGGCCATCTGTTCCCCAGCACCTCCCCTCTCTCTCCCCTAATTATTCACTGCTGGCCGGCCGGCACATCTAGTTTTCCACGGCTTTCGTTTTTCGCATGATTGGTTGCTTTGCTAATGCTTGTTTACACTGTTCCTTGTCGTATTGTGCAGTTTTGTATTATTTCGCCGATGCAACCGGCTTTATCATCCCACGTGGCAACGATGTTTATTGCGCCTTTCACAATGTAAAGACTGCTTCATACAAACTTTCTCCATCTCGGCGAAGCGCACAGCTTTATTATTTTTTTTCGTAGCACTAATGTATTAAAATTTCGTCCAATTAGCTCGGCTTTCTTAATATTCGTGTGCATTGCACATTTATTCTCATCTTTATTCACATCTACCTGTTCCTTTCATTTTGCTGGGGTTTGCATATATTTTTCTGGTTTAAAAACTTGTTTTTATTTGCTGCCTTAGGACCCTTTTTGTGCAGATGTGCTGGTGTCAGCGACCAAACATCCATAACCAAAAGTAATGTTTGATAAAATCATCCTTACCTCTAGGTGGAGTTTCCCGTACTCGGACGGAAGTTCTGCCTTTTCTTCATTGGGATCGCTCTGTTACTGTGTTATAACATTTGCGGTTTTCGTGTGTGTCACGACAGGAGGCCATTTCACGGCTCTCGCACTATGACTTTTCACGCTGCCTCCAGCGAATCCAATACGTGCCATGTCACATTTCATAACGTCGGGCCATTGGTTGTGTTTGCCGTTTATATAGCAACGTCCCTCACAACCATTACTCGTTGCTGGCTTTTCCTGTTTCGTTTTATGCTGATGCGCACATCTTATTTGCAATTTAAAGGGCGCATTGTGCAATTCTACATGATTTCGCCGATGCATGTGGCTTTATCGACCCATCTGATGTTGATCACAACCATTACTCCATGGTGGGATTTCCTTGATTAGTGTTCAGCTGATGCGCACGATTTATGTACACTTTAAAGTGGCGCATCATATGGTTTTACATGATTGTGCTGACAATGACTATTTTATTTTTTACACTGTTCCTTGTCGTATTGTGCAGTTTTTTATTATTTCGCCGATGCACACGGCTTTATCATCCCACGTGGCAACGATGTTTATTGCACTTTTCACAATGTAAAGAGTGCTTCATACAAACTTTCTCCATCTCGCCGAAGCGCACAGCTTTATTATTTTTTTTCGTAGCACTAATGTATTTAAATTTCGTCCAATTAGCTTGGCTTTCTTAATATTCGTGTGCATTGCACATTTATTATCATCTTTATTCACATCTACCTGTTCATTTCATTTTGCTGGGGTTTGCATATATTTTTCTGGTTTAAAAACTTGTTTTTATTAGGTGTTATTAAGGAACATGCAATCTGTAAATTCTCCTCCTTCGTTTTTAGGTCACCCTCACACCCCCTCACCCTCCCAACCCTCTCACCCTCACACACCATCACGCCCTCACCCTCACCCTCACACCCCCTCACACACCCTCACTCACTCACCCTCATACACCCTCATCAGCATAGCATAACAAAACATAGCATGGCATAACAAAAAAAGCATAGGATACACAACCTCACAACCCTCTCACCCTCACCCTCGCTCTAACACACTCACCCTCACTCACCCACCCACCCTCACTCACCCACCCTCACTCACTCACCCACCCTCACTCGATCACCCTCACCAGCATAACAAAGCATAACATAACAAAACACAACAAAACATACCATAGCATAACAAAACAAAACATAGGATAACAAAGCATAACATAACAAAACACAACAAAACTCCCATAGCATAACAAAACAAAACATAGGATAACAAAACAAAGCGTAGCAAAACAAAACATAGAATAGTATAACATAGCATAGCATTGCAAAGCACAGCATAGCAAAGCATAGCATAGCAAAGCATAGCATAGCAAAACATAACAAAGCATAGCATAACAAAGCATAGCATAACAAAGCATAGCATAACAAAGCATAGCATAACAAAGCATAGCATAACAAAGCATAGCATAACAAAGCATAGCATAACAAAGCATAGCATAACAAAGCATAGCATAACAAAGCATAGCATACCAAAGCATAGCATACCAAAGCATAGCAAAACAAAACAAACCATAGCATACATAACAAAACACAACAAAGCATAACAAAACACAGCAAAGCATAGCATAACAAAGCATAACAAAACATAGCATAACATAACAAAACATAGCATAACAAAATACAACAAAACATAGCATGGCTTTAACAAAACATATAGCATAGCAAAACACAGCATAGCATACCAAACACAGCAAAACATAGCATAGCATAACAAAACATAGCATAATAAAACAAAGCATAGCATAATACAACACAACATAGCATAAACAAACATAGCATAACAAAGCATAGCAGAGCAAAGCATAGCAGAGCAAAACATAGCATAGCATAACAAAACATAGCATAACAAAGCATAGCCTAGCAAAACACAACATAGCATAACAAAACACAACAAAACATAGCATAACAAAACAAAGCATAGGATAGCAAAACAAAACATAGCATAACAAAACATTGCATAACATAAAACATAGCATATCATAACAAAACATAGCATAACAAAACACAACAAATCAGCATAGCTTAACAAAACAAAACATAGCATGGCTGAACAAAACATAACAAAACATAATAACATAGCAAAACACAACGTAGCATACCAACACAACAAAACATAGCATAGCATAGCATAGCTAAACAAAGCATAGCATACTAAAACACAACCAAACATAGCATAGCATAACAAAGCAGAGCATAGCATAGCATAGCATAGCAAAACATAGCATAGCAAAACATAGCATAACAAAACAAAACATAGGATAGCAAAACAAAACATAGAATAGCATACAGCATCACTCAGCACCACCACCGCATCACTCAGTGGCACCACAACATCACTGAGCTCCACCACAGCATCAATCTGTGCAACCATTCAACAACAACTGGTTCAAATATGTTATCTCAATGTTTCAAGCTTTATTACAAATGTAACAAAAAGATGTTAATTTGACATATGTTCTTGGATTTTCGTCACAATAAAATACACTGAACATAATCTTCACAAATGTTATTTACAAACGTTTAAGCTATTGCCATTATAAATTACAATAACTTTTATTTAAGTATTAATTATTAAAAAAAATTAAAAAACATTGTTATTTGTAATATCAATACATGTAAGTCATGTAAATACAACACATATTGCATTACAAATGCTATAGGTGTCACATTTGCGAGAGTTATAACTATTGGCATTGTAAATGACAAAGCTTTTAATTTCGCAATTTTCAAAAACAAAACCTAAATAAAAAATGTGTCATTTACAATACCAATAGCTCTAACTTTCCTAATACGAGACCTATTGCATTGCAAATGCTTGTTGCCATTGCTTTAGAACCACTGGTATGCAAAATACGGCAAGGTCATAAATATGCAGCTCTGAAGTTTCTACAAAGGCCACTTAATATCTCACTATATGCAGATGATATGGTGCTCTATGTTAAAAACCTGGCTACTAATCTATCCCCACTGCTCAGAGAATATATCAAATTTGGGCATCACTCCGGTCTTCAAATTAACTTGGCTAAATCCATCATTATCTCATTGACTGACTCTCCTCATCCACATCAGGTAGAATACCCTCTTGAATGGCAAACCGAAACTGTCAAATATTTTGGGGTGTGGTATCATCATGACCCGGAAACGGGTATCCGGGCCAACTATGGGACTACAATCAGTAAACTTGAAGAAAAAGTGTAACGATGGATACACTTACCCTTATCAATGGCAGCCCGACTGGCCATTGTTAAAATGGTCGTACTTCCTAAATTCCTGCATCTCTTTAACCCCTTCGATGCACATGACGAGCTCAGCTCGTCATGAGGCACAGTTGAGCTGTGCTTATGACGAGCTGAGCTCGTCATGAAAAGAGGAATTCATAAAATGTTAGCACAGGAGGGGAAAACCATTAGCAGCCAAGGTGTTAATAACATTCCCCTTACCCTGCCCAAAGCCATGTTCCAAAGACTGACTGCTGTAGTAACTCGCCTCTTATGGGCAGGCAAACAGGCCTGCATTGAACTGCGAGCCTTAACATAACCGTTCTCTAAAGGAGGCTTCAAGGTCCCGGATTTCCTGCTCTATTACTTATGCGCCCAAGTGCAATATGCGCACTTTTGGCATCACACCATTCCATATATGCCACATCGTGATTGAAGACGGGGACGCGCATCCTATTCCAGTGATTGCTATCCTTCCCCATCGGCGGGCCCACCTACATTCACATGCAATTAACACCATTGATACAACCAGCTTGGCAAAAGATGGGGAAACTAGCAAATTAGCTGCCACTTTATGCGCTGGCGATGCCATTACTTTTCGACCCAGAGTTATCGGTTACCCAAGAAAAAGTAGGAACAGACTTGCTACGACGGGTGGGTATTGATAAGATGGGAGACCTATATGGTAACGGCATATTTATAGAACCTCAAGATCTAATGTACATTAGCAATCAGATGCTTCTATTTCAGTTTACTTACCACAGACTAAAATGCGCCATTAAGAAACTATACCCTGATTATCCTCTTGAGCCGAAACCGCTTAATACTCTGCAAATGCTTACTACTTCGCCAAGCAACTCTCACATGGTAACACGGCTGTATACACATCTACAAGACGATATCGATGACGATACCCATAAGGCCTTAACAAGATGGAACAATACACTTGATACGCCCCTCACAGTGGACGAATGGGCCTTCTGTAGTAACATTACTGGTATGCTCACATCAAATAGCAATCTACGCATACTTCACTATAAACACCTACATCAAACCTACCATACTCCAGCTCAGCTACACAAATATGGTCTTCGTAAAGATGCTAGATGTAAAATGTGTGGAGTAGATACTGCCAACTTTATTCACCTCGCATGGGACTGCCCTTCCATCAGAGCATACTGGACTGAGACTAAACAAATTTTGAGTACTATGTTGCAAGTTCCTATTGACTGTTCAATTCGTACAGGTCTACTGGGCCTAGTAAATAATGTGAGATCCACTAAACGTTAATTTTGTATCATAGCGCTACTTTTGGCTAAACGAAGGATATCGTTATGTTGGGGTAGCAGGGATATTCCACGGCCAAGCTATGGATTAAGGATATGGCTTATTGTAAAAACACTCTAAAAACATATGAGGAAGAGTTGCCAACGGGATCCAAACCAAGGGATTATTGGATATATCTGGTTACTTATCTTACGGCACACCCAAATGTACAGAGGGGAGTTGATCTAGAAGATGTGGATGTATGGTTGTTGTTACAACGGGCAATTGGAACTGTAATGTATGCCTAAACTATTTAAATGAAAGCCTGTAAGTTTCTTTGTTTTCGAGCAATGTATGTGTTTGACAAAACTTATAAATAAACGTTTTAAAAATAAATAAGTAAATACATTTTAACAAGTATTCATGAAGAAACTGTTTTTCCCCCTTCTTATGTTTTTTACTTTCTTCTGTTCAGTAATACTTTGCTTTCATTATATTTAGATAACAAAATGTTCATGGGTGGTGTGACATTCAAGAATCAGGATTGTATCTGGTTGTTAAACTAAAGCCACACCTTTCCAAACCTGATGAATACATGTGAAAAGTACAGTAGATATGTGTAAAATGACATCAATGGCTAGTCTTATTAATGCATCAGTTCAGATATTTATTTGGAAAAACAGCAAGCTTAGCTCCAGGATGGATCAAGTAGACCGGAGTCTGACTAACTTCAAGTGGGCAAAAAAAGCATGCAATAATGTTTCACAAATGTAACATAGATAACATATGAACAGGATTTGAGCTAAACAAAATGGAAACAGAGCACAACAAAACAAGTTAGCTCTTCTGAGCAGACTCTTGCCAGAGATCCACAGGATTTTATACAATGATAAGCAGGCGGACTCCAATGCCAGCAAGTCCTTCAAGAGTCTTTCTAGAAGAACTCAAGGGAGTAACAAGTTCTTCCTTTTCTAATCTAGGAAACCCTTCTTTTCAGACAAAGAAAGATATTGAAGATGAAAAGCAATCCCTAGGAGAATGCAGGTGCACATATACTGTGGTCATCTCTGCTCTACTTTGACTCAACAGTGGCTGATTGTTGGGTTGCTGCTTAGAATATTAATATGGGGAATGTTATGATATGGAATGTTGGGTGGGGGATTCGAGGACCGGTAGTTGCTGGTCGAGGGATCAGGGATGTGACATACTGGTGGCATGTACTTGGTACTTATAAATAAAAGTAGGTACCTCATCACAAGGAACCTCCTTCTTTTCATTAGCAACGAGCGGGAGATCGGTGCGTCACCAGTTTTCCACATGCTGTGTGGCTCCGGCTAAATCTGAAGTGCTTCAACACACCAGAGCAAGGGAGCGGCCAGACAAACTGCGGCAAACTACTACGGGCATGGCTAAGTCCGCTGTGCTCCAAAGCATCGATTTGACTGTGGCTAACTCCAGCAGCCGCAGTTTCCTCTGAGGGCTTTGTCGACCCCTGTGCGCACAGGTTTGGGCTGGTGAGAAGAAGCCCAGTGCTCTGTAGGGTGCTGCTCCTGACTGGCTGCAGTTGGTCTTAGCCCCCGAGAACAGTGCTGCAACACCTAGTCTCCGTGGGATCATTTTGATCTGGATCCGCCATTTGGATTTGGTGCAGCTCCAGGAGTCTGCGCGCTGCTCAATGGGCGTGTCTAAAGGTAGAGACTGGTTTCTGTAATTTGGCTGTCTTCTGCCTGACGTCAGTGTGGCCGCCATCTTTATTACTGGCACATCAATAAAGGGGACGTCATTTTCTGTGTGGGCAAACAGTCATATTACAGCTTGCATGCTGTCATCACAGTGGGTATTGGAAAACCCAGTGGCCATTTTTAAAGGAGTTTTCTGTACAGAGTTCAGTATTGACTTTTTCAGTGGAAAAAAAAGATACAGTGTTCCCCCCACCTCCCAACATATTTTACTTGGTCTTTGTTTTTAACGGTTTTTGGTTACCAATATGGAAAGCATGTGTGTACCTCTGCCATTTTTTATTTGTGCCTGGCACACCTACTTCGTTATGGACACAGTGGAAAGAAGCGTTTGAAGCATATTTGGATGCAATTGATGGAGACACGTTTACTAATAAAAAGAAGGCGGCTTTACTTATCCACAACTTATTTCCTGAAGGCAGGTCTATTTTAAAAACACTACCTTTACAGGAGGTAATAGTACAGATGTAGCAGGAAGGAGTATCTGGGGGAACTGGCCGCAGTAGATGTGCTTCTGTAATAAAAACCCTTGACAAAAGATTTTCACCATCTACGAACGTTGTATTTGAGCACCACAAGTTTTTACAAAGAGCACAACGTCCCGGTGAATTAATAGATGACTATGTATCAGTGTTACGTCAATTGCCCATTACCTGCAATTACAGAGATTTCAAGGATGACATCATACGTGATCAATTAATTGAGAAAACTCATAACAAGAGTATCCAGGAAAGATTGTTGTCCACGGATGATCCGAGTTTAGAAACGGCTATCACCATTGCCAGATCTGTTGAAAATTCAGATGCGTACTTTAAAGAATTAGCAGACCAAGGGGACTAAACTTCTAAGCCGTTATTGTTGTCTTGGTGAACGCACGAAATGTGAAAAAGTAGACTCCTGGGGAGAGAGAGAAAGAAGTTGGAGGGCAAGCGGAACAAAAAGTATGTTATAGCGTACTTCAGATGTGGGAGTCATAATCATGTGGCTTCTTCCAAGAATTGTCTGGGGTTTTCTGTCAAATATTTTAAATACAATTGATAGGGGCATTTTGCGAGAATGTGCATAAACACATGCAAATCAGATAGATGAAACTACATTTGAGAGAAAGGAAGATGTTGTCCCGACTATTATACTTGGTAGTAGGGATGTATGTGTCACTGATAAGAGTTTGGGTGATGAGGATGAGAGGGTGGTAGGAGAGTTAAATCTGTTTCGCAGTAAACCACCTTTTTGCAATGTACGTATTAATGGGACCAGTGTATGCCTTATGGGCGATTCAGGATTACCTTTCACATTAATAGGTCCTGTAGTTTTTTTGATGTTCAAACCTCAAAAACTTCAACCATCCAAAGTGAAAATTTGTGCATACAGGGGTAAGAAGATTGAGGTTGAAGGTCAATTTGAGGGACTCCTGGAGTTTGAAGGGAAGACAGCTCATGGGATCGTGTTTCTGGCAAAGGAAGGTTCAAATTTATTGGGATGGCATGACCAAGGGGAATTAGACATCATTTTGAATCCCAATCATCCTAGCTGAATGAGGTCTAGGTCGGATTTGGTACCAACATGTTTGAATGTGTCTGCTTCCTGCGAGTGGGTTATGAAGTTTCCCAAAGTTTTTACCAAAGAGCTTGGGAAATTGTCTGGGTTGAAGCATCATTTTATATTAAGAACAGGTTCTATTCCAGTTGAACACAAAGTGTGCAAGGTACCATTGTTGTGAAGAGATGACCTGCTCAGGGAACTTGATACATTGTGTAGTCTAGGTGTGATTGAGAATTAAACACACAAATAACTGTGGGTCAAGAAGAATGTGTCTTTTATAGAGTGTGTCACGGTGACTGAGTGTGTGTTGAATAATTTGTTAGAACAGCACACAACAGAGTGTCGCACTAGGAGGGAAGATATCCATCAGTTTATCGTCCTTTGCCGCCCTGTCATCATTTGAACCCTTCCCAGGGTGTGGAAGCTAAGTTGTTGCCACTTCAACAAGGAAAGGGAAGTGCGCGGTAAAGGGAGTGGTAGTTACTCGATAACTGAGGAGCAGTGCAAGAGAAAATTTGTGAAAATCAAAAGGAGAAAGGAGAAAAGAGAAAAAGGTGCTCTATGTTAAAATTGGATAATGAACGCTGAGGAACTTTATTCTGGTGCCGTTCATTTCCAAGGTTAAAAACCAAATCAGTGCAATACAACCAGTGAGTAACCCTCATAGTCACTGGTTTGTCATGGCGGTCGACATGTTTCTGCGGTCTAAAGATCACCAAGTATCACCCGCTTCATCAGGACCTAAGGTGTATGCTACTGCTCAATGTGCGAGAAAATAAGTTATTTGATACAGATACAGATATCACCTGATCAAACCTGGTAATCCTCCTGAGTGTGTGGGGGAGGTCCAGGGAAGGCGTCATCAAGACACAGACAACACAGATAAAAAGACACATACAAAGATAAAAACGACATTAACAAAATTAATGTAAGTCATTTAGCATTATCGACTCATGATATGGCATTCCTGTTGAGTCAATTACCAATCACTCATCAACTGAGGTCCTCTCGCTCACCTTTAGGGTAAGAGGAACGTGCCACTCCTCGCCTGGCTACAGCTCAGGAAGATAGTGCACCGCTCTAGAATGTAGAGGAAATGGGATGTAAAGTCAAAAAAAATGTAAAAGACATAGCTTCCGTGTGGAAAGCAAACTTAGTCCATCTCTGTCTAGACCTGTTTTGTTTTTGTTTTTATTAACAGCGAGTTACGCTTCATGCTCCCAATAACGAGCGCAGACTACCCGGGGGTAACAAGCTAAGCCCAGTCCAGCGGACATATAGCATTACTAGATACCCTGCCTTTAGAGCTATTTACACTAAGGGAATAGGTCTTGACATACTTTGCAAGGGATATCTCGCTCTCAATATCAAACATTCAGAAAGTAAGCGACATAGCTTGACATTCAAGCCATCTCGGTGTCTTCCAATTTTAATATTACACACGCATTACCCGCGTGATACGCCGCTGAGTCTGTACAATGATAATAGTTGCATGCGGTCTTTCACCCCTCTGCTCCAATGAAAATTGGTGATAAACCTCATACCCACGATACTAACATTAAGAAAAACAAACCCCAGAGAATAGGGGTATATTGGTATATCTCTACTTGTTGTAGCGCCCTCATGTCAGGCACTCGCAGGGTTTTTTTTACTTTACATCCCATTTCCTCTACATTCTAGAGCGGTGCACTATCTTCCTGAGCTGTAGCCAGGCGAGGAGTGGCACGTTCCTCTTACCCTAAAGGTGAGCGAGAGGACCTCAGTTGATGAGTGATTGGTAATTGACGCAACAGGAATGCCATATCATGAGTTGATAATGCTAAATGACTTACATTAATTTTGTTAATGTAGTTTTTAACTTTGTATGTGTCTTTTTATCTGTGTTGTCTGTGTCTTGATGACGCCTTCCCTGGACCTCCCCCACACACTCAGGAGGATTACCAGGTTTGATCAAGTGATATCTGTATCTGTATCAAATAACTTATTTTCGCGCACATTGAGCAGTAGCATATACCTTAGGTCCTGATGAAGCGGGTGATACTTAGTGATCTTTAGACCGCAGAAACAGGTCGACCACCATGACAAACCAGTGACTATTAGGGTTACTCACTGGTTGTATTGCACTGATTTGGTTTTTAACCTTGGAAATGAACGGCACCAGAATAAAGTTCCTCAGCGTTCATTATCCAATTTTAACATGGAGCACCTTTTTCTCCTTTCTCCTTTTGATTTTCACAAATTTTCTCTTGCACTGCTCCTCAGTTATCGAGTAACTACCACTTCCTTTACCGCCCACTTCCCTTTCCTTGTTGAAGTGGCAACAACTTAGCTTCCACACCCTGGGAAGGGTTCAAATGACGACAGGGCGGCAAAGGACGATAAACTGATGGATATCTTCCCTCCTAGTGTGACACTCTGTTGTGTGCTGTTCTAACAAATTATTCAACACACACTCAGTCACCGTGACACACTCTATAAAAGACACATTCTTCTTGACCCACAGTTATTTGTGTGTTTAATTGTACTTCTGTTCAGGGGCTGTAACTGTGTGGTCATTAAACATTCCCTGGGACCCTCCATTCACAAGTTTGTTGTTTTTTGTAGATGTGATTGAGCCCATTAGAGGTTCGGAATGACTAGCCCTGTGGTTTTTGCACGTAAAAATGACAAATCTGGGGGGAGGAGCCTAGCCGGCGACCGGATGGCCGCCAGTGAGTGTGACAACAGCGGCGGCCGCGGGTCAGTTGATGTAGATCTGACCTGCGGAGCAAAAGTGAGGTTCCGGACTCCCTTGGTGAGACTGTCGCTTTGGGGCCCCGACTCCCTTGGTGTGCCTATTGCATTGGTGGGGCACTGGAATTGGCTGTGGAGAGAAGGAGAGGCCATGCGGGACCGGTCCGGCCTCCGTAAACTACCGGTCTGGAGTGTGCAGCGCCAAGGCTGATCGGGACAGGTACGGGACAGGTACGGGCGGCGCCTCGGATCGCCTGACGCTGGCATGGCTATCCAGTGGACCCGTCCCTAAGGCAATTGGACGGACTGTGGCTCGTGAGGGAGAGGGGCTGAGGAAGTGGAGGGGAGAGGGCCCTGGCTTCTGGGACCGCCTGACCACGAGGTTTGCTGGATTGATCTGGCCTGAGGTTTGCTGGATTGATCTGGCCTGGGGAGTAGAGGCTGCGTCGCCCCGCAGGGGCTTGGAGGTGGTGGAAGATACGCCTGCGGCCACATGGTGAGGAGGCCTGCCCGGGCTGCCATAGGAGTGCCCTGAGGAGCTATACTACTGACGCTCAGCCCGGAGCACAGAGGATTCCTGCAAGGTGCTAACTGGTGGTGCCTTCATTGGGCTGAAGAGAATGCACGTCGTAGGTGCGCAGCTGGTGTGGTTGTGACGCACGTTGATTGATGAGGGCTCCTGGGTGGCACAGACACGGTGTCGGGAGGCCCGGCGGGGCGCACCAGTCTCGAACTGTGAGAAGAGGAAAGGCCGAGGTGCTTTGTGAAGTGGTACGCCCTCATCTAAATCAGTTGGGCTCCTTGATTGGAGGGTGTTCTGTATTGACCGTGTGAGCTCCAGGAACTGCTATTCGCATTCCGTGGGGGTGCGAAGTCTGTATTGGGAGCCAAGGACTGGGTGACTGGCTCTGCCCCATAGGAGATCCGGGGAAGACTGAACCACAGGAGGTGGGTAGTCGGACATCGAGAGGGGGTGGGTGCTCTGTGACCTTGACGGCGAACCATAGAACGGGGAAAGGTGGCAAGATGGCGACGAGCCCGGAGCAGGACAAATCCTTACATCGATCCTCCAAGGGGTCCGGGTCCATAAAATTAAACAGACTGGACCGGTACACCATCTCTAAGGGTTCCCCGGTAGAATCGAAGAAATCCCCATTGGGGGTGAGGAGACCGCTCTGGTCCCCACGGAGCTGACGTTGACAGATCTTATGGCGGCCATTGGTGGGGTTCGGGCGGCCTTGGGTCAGCAGATGGAGGGCTTGGATACAAACTGGACACCATCACAATCGAGATGGAGTTGATAAGGGCAGACCTCTCAAAGGCCAATGAGAAGGTGAAGTCATTGGAGCTAAAAACGACTAGCCTGATTGACTATGTGAACCAGCTGCAGCAGGAGGTGCGGGACCTCAGGGCCTCGAGGGTCCTCACGGATCGTAAATTGGACGATTACGAAGGTAGGGCTAGACGCAACAATGTCCATATCCTCGGAGTGCCTGAGAAATCAGAAGGCCAGACACCGGATCTGTTCGTCGAGGATATTGTCTTAAAGCACCTCAAACCTAAAGGGCTCAGCAATTTCTTCATGGTTGAGAGAGCACACAGAGTCCTTGGAGGTAGGCAGACGCCGGGAGCGCCCCCCTGCCCTATGATTGCAAGGGTCCTGAATTTTCGCGATAGGGATGTCATTCTGCAGGTAGCGCGAACTGGGCCCCCTTTGAAGTATGAGAATGCAACTCTGTCCTTCCCAGACTTCACTCAAATGGTGCAAAAGCTGCATCAGGGGTTTTTAGCGGTGAAGAAAAAACTGAGGGACAAGGGTCTCAAATATGCTATGATGTTTCCAGCCCGCCTCCGGGTGGAGCTTAAAGGGATAGCCTGGTTCTTCGATAACCCCGAGGTGGTGGTGGACTGGCTGGACAACATGCACGAGACCGAGCTGGAGAGCCGGGACGGAGACGAAGCGGAGGAACAATGAGCTGGCACAAACTGCGTCAGGGAGGCATTTGCTGCGCTATGTGGGGAACAGGGGGTGGGGTGGGTTTGCGACGAACCCCCTGATTTATCGTGCAGACATTGACACTATGGTGTTTAGACTTGGTAGGGGGAATGGTTGAGGGACTGGGGACAGGGGTTGGCGGGGTTTAGTGGACCCTCCTTATTTTCTACCGTTAGTTGTAGATTGGAGTTTGGGCGAAAGGCACACTGCTAGTTGGGGATGAGCGTAAGCTACATGCAGGGTGGGGGGAGGGGGTTAAAGGTTGGGGTGCGTTCCTTCTTATGTGCTTCATTGTTAGCAAGTTATTGTTTTTTTGTAGCGTCAGGTGACCTTGATATGCTTTACCATTACAAGGTCTACTGGTAATCGCTGTATGGCGCTGCAAAGGGGGAGCTATAAGTTGATAGCGCATGCCGGTTTTACCACAGGGTCCAGGGGGGGGGGGTTGGGGGGGGGGGGAATGGGGGGCATCCTTGTGAGAAATTCCTTCCCACTGACTGTTTAGGCCACGTGGGCTGATAACAGGGGTAGATATATATATTGGCATCTTGGGGTTGTGGGAGGGGAAAACTTACTTTTTTGTCTGTATATGTTCCGCCCGGTCTGCAGAATGAGAACTTCCGTGACCTGTGCGCAGTTTTCTTAACCCTACCTGTACGGGTGCTGATTGTAGGCAAAGATTGCAATGCGGTAATGGATGGTGGTATGGATAGGCACCCGGTTCGATCTCTGCCGCCGTCCCAGAGGTGGTTATCAGACTTTGTAGAAACGACTGGGCTCACGGATGGGTGGAGAGCGAAGAACCCGAGTGAAATACACTACACGCACACCTCAGCTGCGCATCGCACACGGTCGAGGATAGACTACGTATTAGTGCCAAGGTCGCAGGTTGCATGGGTCCGTGAAGTGAGACAAGTGGGTAGGGGGGATCTCCGACCACTCCCCAATCTGGCTATGGGTAGAGGCAGGGCAGAAGGATGTTGGTAGGATCACTCCCATAAGTGCCTGGCATTTACGAGACCCCAACACCCAAAAAGAGGTGGTACAGGCCACTATACGGTATTTCCATGAAAACGTGGGAACATTTAAGTCGTCTCAATTCGTACAAAACAGTTATCAGGGGAGAAGTACTATCCCTGGTCTTGGGGAAAAAGAGTAAAGGTCGAAAGGAGGTGGACAAGTTGGAGGTAGACTTGGCGGATATGGAGGGGGAGATTGCGAGGGCTGCCACCCGTGAAGAGACACACCGTTTGAATCTCCTTAGAGATTAATATAGGAGCATAGCTAGAGAAAGGGCCAAAATAGAACATGCCGTCACCCAGAGCAGGGTCTATGAGCATGGCGACAAGGCAGGGAAATTGATTGTATGGTTGGAAAAAGGGGAGTGGGGATCAAGGTTGGTACCGGAGTTGCATGTCAGGGGCTCAGGTAGGGTGACAGACCCGCAAATGATAGTCGATGAGTTCTCGGACCATTTTCAATTGGTTTATACATCTGTAAGCACATATTCAGAGACGGATAATGCGGCTATGATTCATGATATTCCAATGCCCGCCCTGTCGGAAGAGGATGGGAGCTACCTAGACTACCCCCTCACGAACGATGAGGTGGCACAGGCTATAAGAGGGGTTCATTCCAGGAAGGCCTCTGGCCCGAACAGAATTCCCATTGAATTGTATAAGATCAACGCCGACAGGTTAGCTCCATTCCTCCGGGGCATGTTTGTCAAAAGCAAGGGAAAGGGTCAGCTCCCGTACGATCAGCGAATCGCGAATCTCATGGTCATCCATCAAGATGGCAAGCCTAAGACGCCATGCTTCTCGTACAGGCCAATCTCGCTCCTAAATGCTTAGCCTAAGGTACTGGCAAAGCTGCTGGTGACCAGGTTGGCCAAGGCCATCACTACTTTGGTCCAGCCAGATCAGTCCGGCTTCATGCCACGCCGGAATACAGCCCTTAATCTACGGAGGTTGCATGGGATTCTGGGAGGCGCATCCCATATACATGAACCGGCGGTTCTGTTGTCACTAGATGCTACTATGGCCTTTGATACGGTAGAGTGGCCCTACTTGTTTGCAGTTTTGAGTAAGATGGGCATTGGCCCATATTTCATAGGTTGGGTCCGTCTCTTTGGGTCCACTGGCTAGGGTTGTGGTGAACAACCTCAAATCCGCCGACTTCTCGTTGGAGAGAGGCACACGTCAGGGGTGTCCTCTATCCCCATTGTTATTTGCGCTGGCGCTCAAGCCCCTGGCGGCATGGGTCCGTTGGGACCGGTCGATCAGGGGACTACGTTGGACGCTAGAGTGGGAGGATAAGATCTCACTTTACGCAGACGATATACTGCTTTATCTCACTACCTCAAGGGAAATCGCTGATTAGTTTCCTAGATGGCTTGGCTATATTCGGGAGATATTCGGGTTTTGCCATTAATTGGGCAAAATCGGTGCTCTTCGTCTTAAGCGGGGACCCCCCAGTCCTTCCGGGTTCCTGCCCGGTGAGGGTTGAGCCGGTGGGTTTTCGGTACCTGGGTATGTACCACACCATGGACCAAAAATTGAGATATGACAACAACCTGGGGCCTCCTCTGGTCAGATTCCGCTGAGATGTGCTTCGGTGGAAATCGCTGCCGCTCTCCCTGCTGTGTCGAGCGGTGTTGTTTAAAATGATAGCCCTTCCCCGCTTCCTATATGCGCTCCAAAACACGATGGACCCGGTGCCTACCGCATACTTTACGGAGATAGATTCCCTTCAAAGACAGCTCCTCTGGGAGTGCAGGCCCGCATAGCTTTTTCCAAGCTTACACTTCCCTTGTACGATGGAGGGATCGGACTACCGGATCTCCGGAAATACTACTCTGCCTCCCAGCTGGCAGCGGTAAACCACACGATCTACGGGTCCCCTTCTGATCCTGGATATGCGATGGATCGCTGCCAGATGCCTTGGGGAGACTTTACTAGGGCCCTATACGCTAAGAGCGGCCGATTTCCCCTTGTGGGGCCGGCGGCTCGTGCAGTTCAGGTATGGCATACAGCTAACCGATTCCTTAAATGGGAGGGGAGAATTACTTTAGCGACCACTTTGTGGAATGCAGAGAAATTGGGCAGTCTGTGGAAATCGAAGGGCTTTGACAAATGGGATCTCATTGGGATTTCACAAGTTAAGGACATCTGGGGGAAAGATGGGAGCCTCACATTTGAAGCCTTGCAGGGAAAATAACAGTTGCGAGAGAGTGAGCGTTACCATTACCTCCAGGTTAGACACGCCCTTTCTACAAATATCCCCCGGGGCACCATACTCTCAGAGGCCTCTCCATTGGAGGACCGGGTCTTGGATGGTCATGTCCCAGAAAAAACTATCTCGCTAATATACAAGAAACTGATCAACCACACCGGGGACCCGTTGATGACTCTCAGGGAACAGTGGGGCGCCGATGGCCTGGTGCTGGATGATGAGGACTGGAGGGAGGCGGTTGCCTCCCCGAAGGTCGTGGCCATCCAAATGAGACACCATGTGGTGCAACTGAAGATCCTCCATCGGTCGTACACCACGGGACCCCGGCTAGTGAGAATGGGGCTAGCGGCGAATGGGGAGTGTCGGATGGGTTGTGGAGAGATCGGGACTTTCATGCACATCTTGTGGCACTGCGTAGAAATACAGAACTACTGGGGCAAAATCCATGATAAGATACGCGAAGTGATGGGGGTGGAGCTAGCGTTGGAGACCCGCTGATGTCTTCTGAATATCTGGGAGCCTACTGACCCGACTTCAAATGGGAAACAATGGGTGACCCTGGCGTGCATGATTGCTAAACGTTACATCACTCAGCTTTGGGGTGCCAGGCAGGCGCCTCAGATTGGAAAATGGACAGAAGACCAGGACTGGTGCATATTCAGGGAAAGATCCATCTATGTTTTTAGGGGGTGCCCCCAGAAGTGGGGCAAGGTGTGAGGTGCCTGGAATAGTCTCAGGGGGTATATATGTACCCCTCAGAGTATTGACATAAAGCCAGTGGGGTTGGAATCCCCGTGATCCTTTAAAGTTATTCTGCAGTATTTTTCTGTACATGGTTTTTTATATTTGATTACTGTAAAACACCGTTTGTCGCCTGATGCTTTTATTTTATTTTGTTTATGTTTAAATAAAAAGAATTAAAAAAATAAAGACAAATCTTTGCGTTGTTGATTTGCGCGACCGTAATCATAGCATTTGGGTGGATAGGGAACCCCTGCCTATTAATGGTGAGATGCTGATTACTTGGGATACATCTGCGGAATACCACCAAGTAGTTTTGTGTTAGGAATCCAGGCATTTAACTTCATTTGTCACGCCTGAAGGTGCTTTTCGGTTCATGCGCTTGTCATTTGGGTTGGCATCAGCTTCCTCCGTCTTCAAAGGCTCATGAAGCAGATACTGTTGTAAGGGAGTTTGTTACTTTCAGGGCGGCATTTTAATTTTTGGTCAGAATTTGAACACCACAATGGACGTTTAAACAAGGTTTTGAGTATATTGCAGGAAAAGGGAATGACCTTGTGGGAAGACAAGTGTAAAATCGAACAACTAGGAGTTGACTATTTAGGCCACTATATATCTATCTAAAAAAGGCATTAGTCCCAAGATGAAGTTGATAAAAGCTGTGTGTGGAGAAGGCCCCGGTTCATGGTAACAAAGATCAGCTGAGATCCTTTTTTGGACTTAGCTGAATACTACTCAAAGTTTGTACCACATTTTGCTAACAAACTAGCCCCCTTAGAGATTTGTTAAAAAAGGGAGTAGTGTTTGTGTGGAATGATGAATGCCAGGAAGCGTTCAACAGGGTGCGGTCAGACATCATACCTGCATGTCCTTTGAAGTTGTTCTATACCAGGGATAGTAGCATCAATGTCACAGTTGTGAGCAAATTCGGTCTTGGTGCTGTACTCATGCAGAAGCGGAGTAATGGCAAAGAGGACGTATTTGTATTTGCTTCCCGAGCACTTAAGAGGAGCAGAGCATACGTATTCTACCATTGAAAAAGATGCCTTAACGTTGTGGTGAGGAACTCAGTATTTTCACACGCATGTATGGGGTGTTTCTTTCTTCTTGAGAACTGTCACCGTTAGTAGAACTATTCAACACAAAAAGGGGTGATGAAGACACTCCCAGAATTGCTAAGTAGAAATATCGATTGCAGGAGTTCAAGTCTGACATTGAATATGTTCCTGGTAAAATAAACATCAAGGCTGATTTTTTTTTCTCGTATGCCTTTGGATGATTTGAAAGAAAGTGTACAATGGGCCATTGATGGAGACGATGAGTTGGTGTGTTTAGCAAATTCCATTAATAAATAGTGTGTTACAAGGATTGTTGGATAAAAGTGAGTGGATAACAGAGTTGGGCAAGGATCCCATTCTGTGCAAGGTCACAAGCTGGGTAGTGCAAGTTTGCTTAATTTGAAATCTTTGGACAACAGTTTCATGCCATATAGGTAGGTTGCGAGTGAATTGCCGTGTGATGGAGGACTCTTAAGGAGGCTTGGTCAGTTAGTAGCTCCTGTGAGTTTGAGGTGGAAGGTTTTGGAATTGGTCCATGAGGGCCACTGCGGCAGGCAAAAGAGCCATGAAACATGGAGTACAAGAAGATTTCTGGTGGCCCGGTGTTGATAAAGCAGTGGAAAGCCACGTGCGTGACTGTGGGCTTTATATTGTGAGTGGTAAGTTAAAAGTGACTCATCCCACCCCTACTGACCCAGTAAGTTCTCCTTTGGTTCCATGGGCGAAAGTAGCATTGGATATTGCGGGCCCCATTAATGTTTTAGGCGATAAGTCAAAATTTTCAATTGTTCTCATAGACTTTATGTAAAGTGGCCTGAGGTTGGTTTTGTAAATAATATTAACTCCGATGCAGTTATACAATTTTTACACAAAGTCTTTATGAGGGAGGGTTATCCTGCAGAAATTGCAACAGATAATGGTACACAATTGGTATCCAGTGAAATGGAAGCCTTTCTGGAATCACAGGGAATCAGGCACAAGAAGACATCCTTGTATCATGACTGACTGAATTATTTATTAAGCGCACTATTGCAGAGGAGTCTTGGCGCTGCGTGAGGATTAGGATGACCACTTCCAGTCTAGGATTTAGTAAATAACCAGGTTTTTTAAAGCCTTTCTAAACAGGATCTTGTTACTTTCCAGGCGTAACTCCGTGGGCAAAGAATTCCACAGCTTTGCCGCCTGAAATGAAAAAGCCTTGCCACCCCATCAGGCTCTCTTTATCTTTGGTAGGCAAACCAGACCCAAACTACCAGATCTTAATGTGCGAGGCCGTACATAACAAGGTAAAAAAGAACCAGGAATCCTAGAAGCAATGGTCTAGTTGAACGTTTCAATCATATGTTTCAATCATAGCTGAAGGACAATTTGCAACTGGCATGCGTCAACAACTTGGATTGGAAATCAGTTGTGGAGGATATACTGTTCTACAGGAGTTTACAGTGCAATTTGCTTTAAAAATCCAATACAGCTTTATTCAATGAATGTTCCAGGAGCATTCCTAAACAAGTATTGGCAATAGGTCTGGCTTTAAAAGAATGTTGTATGGTAATGTGAAACATTACAAGTAGTTAGCACAGGAATTGATATGTATTTGTGTAGTAGCAAAGAACTGTAGACTAATATGGGTGTAGGTTAAATGGTAAGGTGACAGTTCCACTATCAATCCAGACCTAAAACTCCTTGTAGGTTGATGCCTGCCTTCCTTCTTACCTATACTGCCAGAGAAAAATACTATAAATTATCTAGTAATCCAAGACAATGTAATAGTATGTGTGTCCCTTCGAAAGTTCACCTCAGGCAGCAGGATAAATAAACAAAATTATCACAACTGTGTGAAGAGCAAGCACCTTTTTGTGGAAGCACTCAAATTCTGCCCAATCAAAGCATGTCCCAACATATCCAAACTTCTTCTCCTGGTGTTCTCCCATAATTTTCTTGAGACAATTATGCGCTATGCTGTGAAGCCAGACCATAAAAATCGACTTTAAAGTTGGTTGCATTCTGTTAGTAACAACAAAAAAACTTACTGATGCCTGGGTGTGCTTTTTTTGAGTACCTTATAATGAGGCATGCTAAAATGTGAATGTTTTTACTTTAGTGAAAGTCAAGTGATGGATGAGGAGGGTTGGTATAGCCGGCCTTGAGTGTATTCCTTCTTGGGTAGGAAAAAGGAAGATTTCTGGCTCCGAGTGTTGTGAATGTATCTAGGACCCTAATTAAAACATTCCCGATGTATGCCCTTATGTGGTTATAACAAATCATATCCTTATAAAGGCATAAGAATCATATCCATATTAAGTCATAGCCAATGCAGTCCAAATACGGCAAGGCTACTCCCATAGACTCCTAGAAAGCACAACGCGTTCTTAAACAAACCAAGCCTCCAGCAGCCCGGGAATTCCCCCTGCTTCTGTTTTGATTTGTCCTAGAACTCCTAAGAGTCCTGAAAGAACTAACAGTTCTTAGTGACGTCTTATGTCCAACCTTACGTCCAACTCGGCACCTTCCAGGTACATATATACTAACATCTGCCTTAAGCAAGACACAGTGGTTTGGAGCAGATCTGCTATCTACTTGCCCGACAACCTGCTGATGAGAGTGCCGAAGGAAGCCGACCCTCCCTGTTGACGCACTGAGAGAGCCACAGTCTTTTCTCCTGCCGAGAAATCCAGCTCCAGTGTTTCCCTGACACCCTCACGGGTTTCTGGGAGATAGAGTCCTGAGAGAGATACAAGACCTCCTTCATTCTATACCCAAGGTACGGAGCGGATTAGACCGATAGAGAATTCTTGATTCAGATTCTTGGCAAAAAATGTAACTCATCTACTCCTTCCCAAGTACTAGGCTTAGGTTAGGTACACCGGGGTAGGCGTATCTTAGAAACACCAGTTGAGTACCTTTAGTCATTATTTTATCATTGTATGTATTTTATCCATTTTAAGTACCTTATGGCTTAGAAACCATATAAATGCTTTTACAGTATTATTTCATAATACTCCTTTTACTGTACGCACTTCACTTTATGACAAGTATTGCAATTGTGGCAATTCATTTCTCTTGCATGAGAAAGAAGACTGCTCAATAAATAACCCTTTTATTGAAAACGCCTGTCTCTCTATTTCTCTGCATTTCTGGTGAAACGAAGCATGCACGATTGACTGAGTAAAATAGCTATCTATTGTTTCCGCGACTCTGGAGATATTCCTTATTTCAGGGGGGAACAAAGTTGACATGTTATATGGTTGTCAGAAGCTAATCCCTTCTTGTCTATTCAGGAAAGTTAACACCTTCTTGTTTAGTCAAAAGTTTCTAGTGACCTCTGAGCTAGCTGGCACACACAATTAAGTCTAACATATTCAATAGAGACCTAGTCGACCTCAGTCCTACGTCTAAACTATTGTTTATGTTATTCCAATGTGCGAGCCTATTGGGAATATAGGAATTACACTACATGGCGCCCAACGTTTGGTAAGGCGATAATTTAACGCTAGATACTAGAGTAACTCAGTCGTGCTTTTCACACAGACCTCTTTTCCCGTAACAACTCCAATAGACGTCTGGATGGGTAAAACGTTAATATCCGCCAAAACTTAGTAGGAAGAGATTCCTATGTATTAGTTTTTAGGTCTCGCCTTTTCCATTCCGAAGGAATAGAAAATGGAGAGAATTCAAGTGCTCAAAATACTCGTCAAACCAAGGGTTTTTTGGTGCGGTTTTCTTCTAGTTCACTTGGCCACAGGCACGCGCTTTTGGGCCATAAACTTTCACGGCCATCTGTTTCCAAGCTCCAGCACCTCCCCTCTCTCTCCCTGCACACAGCCTTACTTAGATTTCTCCTCCCCCTCCCCAGCCAGCTTTCCCCAGGCCGTGTTCCCTCCCACCTTTCCTCCTCTCTGTCCCTTCTTTCATTCACAACTTGTTTGTGATTGCATTAAAACCAAAAATGTTCTATATCCGTTCTAAGTGCACCTGCCTGCAGGTAACCCATACTATGTTCTTTTATAGCAATAAACCATGGTTCATTTTTAAAATTGCTATTTTTTATTGCACACATTTGACTACCATGTTTAGTTGTCAGTTTGTGTTTTGTTTAACTTGTTATTTTGTGGCACCCTGGTATAATAAAAAAAAATAACCTTCGCCCACGCGTGCAAAACATTTTCGTTTGAGGTAGCTCAACGGACTAAGTGCCTGCCCTTGTAAAATGATAGATTACATCTTTTATCATTTTGCGGTCGTTAAAAATTGGACCCTCGATTAAGATAATAAAGTCTGCAAATAAAGCGCCACGAGTGAACTGAAGTGTGGTGTGCGCTAGAAAAAGGTTCAAATCACTGTAACTTTCTTTCTGTATCTGTTGGTCTCCTCTCTTTTCTCAACATTTTCTCTCGTATCTAGTTCTCCCCCTTCCCATTTTCTATCTTCTTTCTGAGCTCAGAACTATTTGATTCTCAGCCTTTTCCATTTTTTCTAGTAACTGTCATACGTGTGCTCCTTAGCACCATCTCTCGTTTTTTTTTTTATTATTATTTTTTTTTACAAATTTCCCATCCTTGCCCCTGCTTGGAGTGACCCCTTTTAACCCTGATTTCTGGCATACGTGAGCCCGGGCTCTCACACACTTACTGGTCTGCCTCTTTTCTCACCATCTCAAGCTTTTCCATAATATATCTGAGCCATTTGTTCACCCTCCCTCTCCTGTTTCTTCCTCAGCTTCTGACCCACGTGCGTCTCCTCCCAGCACCCAGCCCTTCCTCTCTTGCCCCCCCCCAATATCTCATCTGGGTGTGCTTTCCTTTATCTGGCCAGGTCTCCCGCCCATTTTAAGAGGTCCGCCGAAGGTTTGTTTTCTCTGGAGGGGAGGTGGGGCTCGGATGAGAGAGAGGAGGCCGCTTTTAATCCTCTTAACAGTTCAAACATTTCCCTCCGCTTCATCCAGCCTCTACTTGAATATTTATCCCTTTATCGCTTCAAATGGCCCCCTTCTGCCTCTTTGTTTGCGCCCTGGGGGGCTCTGCATATCACACAGTACTTTGTGTTTACAAAGCTTTCTCTGAGAGGGGATAGAGGTGGGGCTCGCGGGACTGGGCACCCCCTGCCTCTCCTCTTGCATATGTGTCTCCCCCCGCTGTGCCTTTGTCACTGACATGGGGTAGGTGTGACTGTTTACCTTTTCTCGGTACCCCGGGCTGCAATGCCATAAAGATTATAAGGCCAAATGCTGAGTGGAATGTACGTAACGCCTACAATAGGATCTTAAATGGCAGGTACAGCGCTAGCCCCTCAAAACTCGTGGCCCCAAAACCTAACAATCTGTACCACTGTTCTCAATCTTGATAATCTGAACCCGTTTTGACATTTCGCGTTGACATTTAATTAAACAATACTGCCCTTTGTTGGCCCCCAAAAATGATCACAACATATAGTTTATACCCCGGCGTCTCGTCTCACACCAAAATACAAACCAAAGAATGCGCAAGGTTTGTGACGAGATGTTAGTTGTGGGAACAAGTGACGCCAACATTAATTGGTGGTAAGAGCCTGGACAATGAATGAACAGGGATTATATAGCGCTGCAAACGTCCCGGGTGAGTCCTGTCAAGTCAATTCACGGTGTCCCGCCGTCACTACAAAATAATAGTCCTACTTCTATGTTCTTGGCATGTCCCAGTAGGACCTCTAATATGAACAGAACTTGGAAGACTTCTTTCTGTAGCACCCCTCCCCTCTCCTTCTAACTCAGGGTGTATCCTCTTCACTGCTCTCCTTATCTCTCTCCCTCTCTCCTTCTCTCCTCTCTCCTATTCTCTCTCTTGCTCTCTTTCTCTCTCTCTCTCTCTCCTTCCCTCTATCCCCTTCCCTCTATCCCCTTCTCTCTATCCCCTTCTCTCCTGTCTCCCTCTCTGCACTTCTCTCTCATCTTCTTCTCTTCTCTCCTTTCTCTCTTTCTCCCATCCATCCTTTTCACCCTTCTCTCCCCCTCGCTCCACTTTTTTCCTTCTCTCTCCCTCTCGCTCTCCCTCTCTCTGTCTCCTTTGCTTTCTCTATCTCTCTCTCTACTTCTCTCCCCTTCTCTCCGCCCACACTCCTCACTTCCATGCTCTCCGATTCTCCATCACTGTGCCTTCCTCTCTGCCTTGCTCTCTATCCGCTCTGCTTCGCTGCATCCCCCGTCTTCCATGCTGCCCGCATCTGTCTCCAGACTCCCTTCCTCCCGTTTTTATCTCTCACTAACACACCCTCTCGTCTTTTATATCTTCGTGTCTCGCTCATACTTTTTTGCACTCATCACTTTTCCTCATCACCCTCGCACTACATTATACTTCTCTCTTGCACTCCTTCCCTATCTCTCTCTCCCGCCCATCTCAGTTTACTTTCTCCCCTTCCAGAAGGGTGTAAAAAGGCTGTTTATTAGGGAGCAGGGTGGGCAATGAAACAAACATCATAGCAGGATGGGCAATAAAACAAACACCCTTCAATAATTAAAAAAATTAAAAGCCATTGTTATTTGTAATATCAATACATCTAAGTCACGTCAATACAAAACATGTGGCATTACAAATGCTAAAAATGTCACATTTGCGAGAGTTAAAAGTATTGGCATTGTAAATCACAAAACATAAATATAAAATGTAATTTACAAAACCAATAGCTCCAACTTTCCTACTGAGAGACCTATTGGCAACGCCAGTGCTTGTTGGTTTAGTCAACATTGGAGGGTAGTGTTCCAAAATATTGTGCACCTAATCTTGGTTTCCTTGAAACTTGGTCTGCAAACTTTCATTAAACAATGTTGGAAAACGGCGACAACAACACAACCGGTGGAGCTGCAGTAGATGCGAATCAACCGGGTTCAGACGTTACAGGATTTAATGAAAATCAACAGAGGTATTCTATTCATGGATAACTAAAATAGAGGAATCTCCAGAGGAATACGTTCCTTTCAAGGAAGTTTAAATTCCACTAACTTACCAGGAGCATGAGCTCTGGTTTAATGGCGCCCTAAAACATCAAAATCACATTACCAGGCTCGGTCCACTAGGTAGACCAGGAGCCACATGGCCGGTTCTAGCCAGCTATACACCACATCCTGACATTGAAAAAATGTCAAGCAGAGAACTTTTAGTTCAGCTAAAATAACTAATTAAAATACATAGACAATTGGTAGAATATGTCATGCGAACTTTAACAGTCCAACCAGCACTAAAAATTCCACAGCACACCCCTCACCAGGGGAACACAAATAAAATTACACCACAGACTATTCAATCAGTCATTGGCAAGTTACCCACAAAACGGGAACAAATTCCATTCTGGTTAGCTCAAAAGATTACTCAGAGGCAGTATTTCCTGATACTAACCCTCACGAAAAACACAGAATTTTGACAATCTGCTTACCAATGGGGATTGCACCACATGTGGAGGACTGTGACACTTGGGGAACAGTCTTTGCTTCAATATACACAAAAGCAGATGGTGTTCCGTCTATGGCGGTTATACCAGATGTACTAAGACAGATTCAAAATGATACGGTCCAGAGCCTGCTTTAACTCTAGGTATGAAACTACTAAAACACTTTAAGCAAGTCTCAGCTATACTACTAGCCAACATAAAAAGGAGAACCAGCATCTGTGGCAATCCGCCAAAAATTAAAAGAAACAGATATAGCAGAACAACCTATTGAACTTGCCAGAATAATTGAAAAATCCTATGAAGAATTAGGTAGAGACAGTTTGGGTGGGAAACCACTAAAACCACAACGAACAGAAAATCCTGAAAAGACTTTCATTAAAAATAACTTAATAAAACAGTTCCAGACCAGAGGAAGGTCTCCCCAACGGAGCGATAGATCTCCAGAACGGGGGTAGGTCTCCCCAACGGGAGCCCTCTGAGAAAAGATATAACCTTAGAAATAGGGAAAATTTGAGAAAACCTGACAGATATCAAGATATTGATACACGCCCCTCTCGATCTTTTCAGACTTCCTCACAGAAATCGGAAAGAAGAGGACGGTCAGAACATAAAGAAGAGCGCGTCAAGTCCAAAGACAAAGAACCTGCTCATCAAAGTAAAAAATTACTATTTCCCAAAAAGAAGGTAGCCAGCATTAAAATAAAACATGCAGAGGATCCTGAGGACACAACTCAAGAACGGAGAGTGGGCCCTAACAATGTTAGACAGCTCAGCAGAAGTGACCTTATTTCACAAGATCCTGATTAATCTTCTGGAGACAGTGGACACGAATGAATACATTCAGGTGGAAACTGCAGACACCAGAGTTAGCGTGCCCCATAAACTATATGAAATAACATTACGTATAGAGGGGGACAAAACTAGGACAATAAGAGGTCTCTTTTGGGAGAATCTATCTAAAGGCTATGATATCCTTCTAGCAGAGAAAGACTGGCCACCAGAGTTTGTTAGGGAGTGCCCACATGGCGAAGAAATGATTATGCCTGCCTTCTCAAATCAAATTCCAATTAATAAAAAATACACATATGCTAGAAAACGGGCAGTGGCCCAAGCTTCTGCATTATATAAAAATGATGTAGGATAGGATGAGGATTCTCCTCACCATAAAATCCAGTTAAAAAAAAATCAACCTACTGCACAAAGGCTGTATCCTATTAAGCAAGAAGCTAAAAAAACAAGTCAGGGAGATCTTAGATCAACTTGAGTACCAGGGGGTGATTGAAACATGCACCTCCCAAATGAACAATCCTTTGTTTCCTGTCTCCAAACCAGACAATTCATATCGCCTAGTATTGGTTTGCAGACACTTAACTCTTGTTGCAAAACATTTGCAGTACAAAACTCACACAGTGCAGCACTAATGAATAATATCGTGCGCAAAAAAATATAAAACGACATTAGATATTTCAAATGTTTTTTTCTGTCAAAACATTGCACCAGAAAGCAGGTATTTAACTGCTTTCTCCCGCATGGGGGTCCAAAAGCAATTTTGTCGTCTCCCACAAGGATTCAAGAATAGCCCAGGATTATTTTCAGCCAGGGTAACAGAGTTACTACAAATGTATGATGATGAGGCATTATCCTATGTCGATGACATCTATCTTACAGACAATGACCTGTAGACACACTTGAAAAGAGTGAACACCTTCATACTTGTGTTCGCATCTGAAGGGTACAAATTTAACTTTAAAAAGTCACGAATTGCCCACCAGACTGTCCTATTTTTAGGATATGAATTATCAAGTGAAGGCAAAAGCCTAGCTGACAACTTCTTAGAGAAGTGTGCAGTACTCCAAGCTCCAAAAACGCTGAAAAACTTACAATCAATTCTAGGTTTCCTGAACTTCGGAAGAACTTACATTCTAAATTATGCAGAGAGGGTTAAACCACTCTACGAATTATTAAAACCTGATTTCAAACCAATTAATTGGACTCAGAAACACACAGAAATTTTACGATCATTACAAACAGACATGTTAACTAAAACAAACTGCAAACACGGGCAAACGAACGCAACCTTGTAATCCGAGTCATCCCAGGAAGATGCGGATTGACATACCCGACCTCTAATGAGGGAGAAAATGTACCAATAGCTTACAAATCACACTTGTACACACAAGCTGAAATGAAATTCAGTTCTACTGAAAAAATTCTAACTGCGGTACAAACTGCTGTAGCAAAAGAAAGAGCCCTCGCACAAGGTAAACGTATAATAATCGTTACACCAGTACCTGCTTTAGAAGCAGTAACAAGAGCAAGCATTCCAAATGCTAAAGCGTTACATCTGAGATGGATACAATGGGTTAATTCTCTTGCTGCACCAGACGTAGTATACGAATTTGATCCTAACTTAAAAACGCAAGAATTTCTCCAATACGAATACGAATGTCCTCTGCCGACTGAGATTCTGCCTCTGGAACATTACCGCTGTATAATATATACAGAGAGTTCAGCACAGCCCGCAGTTGGGGGTAAACAAGCATATAGTGCTGCGTGCGCGATTGTTAAAGGTCGATGGCACGAAGGAAAATTTAGACCATTGGTCACTATAACAACTCAATCACTCGGAGATTGTACAGCTCAGCGAGCTGAACTACAGGCTTTTAAAATGGCGCTTGAAAATACTGATCGCGAATTCCCCACACTAATAGTGTGCGATTCCTATTACTGCGTCCAGTCCTACAATGAATACTTGCAGAACTGGGTTCAAAATGGTTTCAAAGATGCAAAAGGTGGCACAATCAAACATAAAATGTTTTGGGAACAAGTAGTTCTTTTGCAGAAAGAACTACAAAAGACTCATGTGATACATACACTGAGTCACCAGCGTGATGGCGTTCACGTTGCAGGGAATTCATTGGTTGATAAAGCTGCGAAGGCAGCTGTGCAAACGGCTTCCGTAGCAGCAATCCCCCGGTCAAAAACAAAAACAGACAGCGATATACTGCTAGCTGTCAGTGCTTCAGTAAAAGACAGTGGTAAGACACTCCCGAAAGGCTTTCCAGTAAAGTACTCATACAAAACTGATGCAAACAATGTTCCTTTTGCTGTAATCCCTGGAGTGGGGGTTAGGGCAATTCCAAACATGGAACATCGGTTAGGACTAATCTTAGCAGCACACGAAGGGCTCCCCTCTGCACATGCAGGTGTTTCCGCCACAGTATCGTTATTAAAACAGAGATACTGGTGGCCACGCATGAGAAAACAGACTAGAAACTAGGTTTTAGAATGTGAAATATGCCAAAAAATGAAGGTATCAACAGTGAAACGACCTGCCCTGACACCCCTTCTAATCTCAGACAAACCATTAGCATGTGTTTACCTGGACCACTGTGGTCCCGTACAAAGGGATGGCAACTATAAATATATCATGGTCGCATTGGATTCCTGCACGAGATCCATTTGGATGTGGCCTCAGCGCTCAGCTGACGCCAGAACTGTTATAAAAGATTTGCGAGTCTTTATCGGCACATACGCAATTGACATGCTACATTCTGACCAGGGTCCTGCGTTTAGCTCTCGAGCTTACAAGAAGGCCATGGCCAGCATGGGCATTGCATTGCGGTACTCTAGTCCATTCCATTGTCGTGTTCTATCTAGGACCCCGCTCAATATTGTGATCTTATGCCCTAATACGGCTATAATCCATCCATACCCCTATATTGGCATCAACGATCAGAGCCATATTTCAGAAACTCGCCTCTGCAGCTCATTACAGTATATGACACAGCAGAAGCCACTATCTAAGATTCCTAGATTACACACCAAGTTCTTTCACCAGATAAAACCCCCAGCAACCTGGGAAAGCCCCGCTTGCTATGTTTTGATTAGTAATAGAACTCTAATGAGCACTGTAAGAACGACCGGTTCTTAGTGACATCTTTATTGACGTCTTATGTCCAAAAACTTACGTCAAACAAGGCACCTTCCAGGTATAAATAATACCAACATTGCCTTAAGCAAACACAGCGGTGGTGATAGAGAATACAGGAGCAGAACAGCTGTCCCTTGCAGAGCCCAGGAGATGCGAGAAACTCACGGACGCTGCCCCTCCTCCTCCTTGACGCGCTGAGAAACACGCTGTCTTTTCTCCTGCCGAGAAAATCCAGCTCCGGCGTTTCCAGCCTACCCTCGCGGGTAACTGGAATATCGAGTCCTGAGATGAGATACCAGACCTCCAATATTCTATTCCAGAGGTACAGTGTGGACTAAACCCTTAGAGAGAATTCTTGAAGCAAACCCTTGGCAAAACCAACTTAACTTAAACTGCTACTTACTTACTCCCTCCCAAGTATTAGGCTTAGGTCAGGTACACCGAGGTAGGCGTAGTTAGAAGCACCAGTTGAGTACGTTAGCTAAATGTATATATGAATGTATATATTTTACTCGTTTTAACCATTGCATGGCTAAGAAACCATATCAATGCTTTTACAGTATTATTTCGCAATCCTCCTTTTACTGTACGCACTTTTTATAATAACAAGTCTTGCAATTGTGGCAATTCATTTCTCTTGCATGAGAAGAAAGACTGTTCAATAAATAATACCTTTTTATTGAAAACGCCCGTCTCTCTATTCTCTGCATCCTGTGAAAGTAATTCTTGCACAACTGACTGAGTGAAATAGCTGTCTCTTGTTTCACACGACTCTAGAGATTGACTCTTATCCTAAAGGAGCAAAGTTGTCATGTTTATGCGGTTGTTGGAAAACTGAATCCCTTCTTGTCTGAGCCAGGGGAGCTTATCACTCCCTATTCAGTCAAGAAAGTTTCCAGTGACCTCTGAGCTAGTTGGTACAAACCCAATTAAGTTTAGCATAGTCAGTAGAGACCTGGAAGATCGCACTTCTACGTCTACACTGCTGTTTATGTTATTCCAATGCGCAGGTCCTATAGGGAAAATAGGAACTACACTACACCATCCTGAGGGAAATGCGGTAGTGGGGAAAAAAACTGACATAAAGCAATCTATAACAGCGAGGGTATTAGGTTTGGGTGATGGGTGGGTCAAACATCTAATAAGTGTCCAACGTAGTCTTAATCTGCCGAGAAATTCTCTGGGTGGAATCACTCGTATGAACTTTTGTTTGGTACAAGAATGATAATCGAAGACCTCAATTATCAGGCTTCAGTGGTGGAACAAAAAGATTTTTAATATCAAAGATCGTTTGGCTGTTTTACAGGACTTGAATGAAACAAGAAGAAGTCTGAGTAACACAAAGCTAAAGCCAACGGCCACTGATGAAAAACCACCTGTCCCAGCAAGACCTGTCTGGATTCCAAAGATTGGGGATCTGGTCAGAGAAAAGATCGCGGTGAAGAAGGAATTGGGCCTTCTTACAGAAAAACAGTACCTGTCTTAGCTATCAGCGGAACAAGATCAGTAGTACTACCGCCCCTTGCTGGTAAAAAGGAGAACCGAGTTGTATCAATCGACCTGGTAAAACCACAACCATGTGGCCAATAATAAGTAGTAGGCCCAGTGGATTCCCAAGATTTAGCATAAGACCAAACCTTACTACAATCCAAGAGGTTCAAACTGAAAGACTAAAAAGATTTGATAAACCTGCAGTGAATAAAAAAAGGACTATGCAACAAAGCCATGGAACTAGTGCCTCTTGAAACCCAAGTTGCAACAGTTCGTCAAGAAACACCTGTCTACAATGATGTAGCCTCTGACTATACTAATATGACAAAGGAAGAAGCAAATCCAAAGATCAATGAAAATCCGGAAGCAATTCTAACAATTGACAGAACTGCATCTGGCTACTTTATCAACTTCGATGACTTTTCTGATGATCCAATTGAACATGGAGACAAGCCAGCAAACAAAACTTTCAAAGACGAAATTACAGAACTCTTTCATCAACTTGGAGAAACATATCTGATTTCACCCTGGATTGAACTGTGGATTGTGTTAGGTGTACTTTTCCTCCTGCTCTGGCTCATCTTAGTTTTAAGCTTGGGAAGAATGATCGATAGAAAATACAGTACAATGGACACAGTAAGTCAGAACATCAATTTGGTTCTAACACCTCACAGATCCTCTCACATTGAAAAAAGAGAACTATCATCAGTGAACATCACAGCCATTGCTATACCTGGTGGTGTAGCATGGGACAATACTGATTACAAAATCTATGGCCCGGTTGAACTCTTGAAATATCCACATCAGTTCAAGATTTCTTTAAGTGACTTTGTAGCACCTAGTACTTTCTGATGATTGGGACTTTTGAAATTATTCTTAATATGATGTCCGATTTAGAAATGTCAGCAAAATGTACAGAACATGATTTACAAGGTTCATCGAATTATGAAGAAATGTATTGCTTTAATCATTTTGGGCATCATTATTTGCATAAATCTGCTAATCCTAGAAATGTTTTCAGTTATAATCAATGGGAACATTGTCCAACTCCGCCAAAAGGCAGTTCGAAAACATTTTATGAGAAATTCCCATACTTCTCAGGGTTTAATATCACTGATCCAGAAACGTTTTATTTTAAAACTATGAATAAGACAGGAATGAAAAACATGTTGACTAACACTAAACTGATATATTCTGAAAAATGTTATGAAAAAATGTCTACATTTGGTTTTGAATTTTGGAAAAACAACATTGAGACAAAAACTGTCTGGGGTACAAAAGAATGGCAGGTACAAGGTTTATAATCATTATTCAGAGCCTGCATGATCCCAGAACAAATAATATTCCTGAATGACACCATTCAACAAACAACACTTGACTTTACTTAAAGAAGGTGCTGACTTGCGAGATTTCTTACTGGGACCTCGCAAACAGCGTCAAAAACGTTTCATATACGCCGGTATTTACGCAGCTTACAACGAAGCTTGGAAAATAACACAAATTGGATTGTATTAATTTGGAAAAATCACTGTCTGTAGTGGACAATGGGTTAACGACTGTCCTCCAGAAATTATTCACTGGACAGCATTGTATCATCTGCTATTGATATAATAGAACAGGATATGCTAATGTTACAACATGGCCAGTCCCAATTACGTTCTATTGTACAGCTTGGCTGGACGTTACAAAAATCTGCGTTCAGGCTACGTGCCATGGCGTCTGATAAACACAACGCCATTATTTTCTATCTTTAATCTTACTGATAAACAAATCTCTTTGGCACAAAGAGGGGCAGACTATACGGTGCTGAGCATTGAAAAACTAGAAAAATTACCATTGACAATGCCAAAACGACCGGTCATTGAGTGGATAATCCATGGCACCATTACAATCCTGATAACAACTTTTCAGTTTCAATACTGCCAAAAGTATATACCAGCAGGCCTGTATGAAAGGTTGGGTAATGGATACATCAAGTCAACCTGGAATTTGCCTTATACACATAGATGTTGGAGTAGGGGCAAGAAAGAGGTATTTCTTAGTGGTAATAACTGTAAAAAAATCACTAAGCGGTACACTTCTGTGTCAAGGAATTAACTTGCATGGAGCCTGCGATGGTTCATCAAATAACCTTTCATGTCACCTGCACGGCACCCCTGCTACACAGATAGAGCCTTTTTTCAGACAGCTTTCCAACGGCAGCTACGTTCTAATAAGTTACCACAGTTGTTGTGGCATGGTTCCAGGAATAGCCTATCTCGTGAGCGTTACTTCCATGGTCACTTGTTGTATGCAAGTATTGTATCCAAACAGCAAACCAGACATGGAGGCGGCAATATGGCCTTCTTTGAATATCTCTTCTATTCGAATTGATACTTTAAGCAGAATGAAGTCTATTCTTTTACAAACCACTGTGCCTTTAACCTCGTCTAGAGAAACGTATGATCTGCAAGTTGGAAGGACAGCAGCAGAGATACATGCATTATTAGCAACAAATTGCCCCGTACATTTCGTAGAAATTTTAAGTCAAATCTTAAACATGTCTGATACCAGTGGCATCGCATATTTATTTAAGACAATTTTTTCGGGACGGTTAGCACCCTTTGAAGCAGTTCTTGGCATCTTCCAGAATTTCATGCATTCTATGTTCGGCGGCCTGCCTCTCATCTGGGACTCTTAGCAGGAATCTTATTTTTGTTCCTTCTGCTCCGATATGGCAAGTGAAGTCACAGACAAAACTCAGGCTACAATGGAAGACACGATCCTAGCAATGCAATACCGAGAGCGGATTACTAAAGTCCTCGGCTTGGCTCGGCTAAGAGATCTGAATACAACCTGGTTTCTTTCATTCAGACTAATCTGGCAAGATTGCATCTTACCTGTTCTACGATGCCTGCTTTGCGGAGAAGAATGAGTATTAGACGTCTGTCTTACACTCCCATCAGCAGTACCTATGGATGTCGATACTTTGCTTGGTTCGGTAACGGCTCATGCAACGTGTTATCCCCAGCGGCTACCCATTCTGATGACGGCATTCGTGGAGTCTCACCATTACGATTAGGTGGCGGTGAGGTACGAGATGAAAGCGCCACACAGGTACAACCTTCCGTGACCATTGCTGATCTAAACACCGATGATGGTAATGCTTCGCACATATGCACTATTTCTACTTTTTCGACCTGGTCCAACTTTCACCTACTGTTGTAGACAAATTTTTTACCAGCCTATCTGAGTTAATGTTCTCTCCTAACAACAAGAATAACTTTTGAAATAGTAAGCACACAGCGTTCCCTGAAACTCTGAATTCGGCCTTCAGTTTTGATAAACAGAACTTCTAAAAAAACATTAGAACTATTTTTTTCTTTCTTCCCGAAAGCAAAATTATTTTTCTTCAGTTCATAAAATATTTACCTTTTTTGGCACATGATACTCTGCTTAAAGTAGAACTATTCTTAGAGAACAAGATTTTCTATTTTTCAAATATCTAGAGACACTATTTTGACTTAGCCTCCAGCATATGTACAGTCTTGTATAAATATGTGATGAAATGGTCTCGACCTTCTCTTCTGTTTTAAGAGCCATTTCATAAATGTGAATTTCGCGATTTATTCAGTCAACATTCTAAATGTCCAAAATATGCATTATCTGAATGACACCACTGCTTACAAAAAAAAACGGACCGTATTATACTCATTTTTCGTGTATATACCATTTCAAATGCTTACTATGTATTTTGGGGTGGGCTGGAAAATACATGCATCGTTATATGTTTAGTATTGCTTAGTATTTAGTAATGATGGACATTATACGTGGAGTGGGTTTTGTGAATGTAATTAGGACCCCAATTAAAACATTCCCGATTTATGCTCTTATGTGGTTATATCAAATCATATCCTTATTAAGGCATAAGAATCATATCCATATTAAGTCATAGCCAATGCAGTCCAAATACGGCAAGGCTACTCCCATAGACTCCTAGAAAGCACAACGCGTTTTTAAACAAACCAAGCCTCCAGCAGCCCGGAAATTCCCCCTGCTTCTGTTTTGATTTGTCCTAGAACTCCTAAGAGTCCTGAAAGAACTGCCACTTCTTAGTGACGTCTTATGTCCAACCTTATGTCAAAATCGGCACCTTCCAGGTATAAATATACCAACCTCTGCCTTAAGAAAGACACAGTGGTTTGGAGCAGATCGGCTATCTACTTGCCCGACGCCCTGCTGATGCGAGTGCCGAAGGAAGCAGACCCTCCCTGTTGACGCACTGTGAGACGCTGTCTTTTCTCTCCCGAGAAATCCAGCTCCAGTGTTTCCCTGACACCCTCACGGGTTTCTGGGAGATCGAGTCCTGAGAGAGAGAGAGAGAATATTGGGTATAGAATGAAGACCTCCTTCATTCTATACCCAAGGTACGGAGCTGATTAGACCCATGGAGAATTCTTGATTCAGATTCTTGGCAAAAAATGTAACTCATCTACTCCTAGTACTAGGCTTAGGTTAGGTACACCGGGGTAGGCGTATCTTAGAAACACCAGTTGAGTACGTTTAGTCATCATTTTATCATTGTATGTGTTTTAGCCATTTTAAGTATCTTATGGCTTAGAAACCATATAAATGCTTTTACAGTATTATTTCATAACACTCCTTTTACTGTACGCACTTTACTTTATGACAAGTATTGCAATTGTGGCAATTCATTTCTCTTGCATGAGAAAGAAGACTGCTCAATAAATAACCCTTTTATTGAAAACGCCAGTCTCTCTATTTCTCTGCATTTCTGGTGAAACGAAGCATGCACGATTGACTGAGTAAAATAGCTATCTATTGTTTCCGCGACTCTGGAGATATTCCTTATTTCAGGGGGGAACAAAAGTTGTCATGTTATATGGTTCTCAGAAGCTAATCCTTTCTTGTCTATTCAGGAAAGTTAACACCTTCTTGTTTACTCGAGAAAGTTTCTAGTGACCTCTGAGCTAGCTGGCACACACAATTAAGTCTAACATATTCAATAGAGACCCAGTCGACCTCAGTCCTACGTCTAAACTATCGGTTATGTTATTCCAATGCGCAGAGCCTATTGGGAATATAGGAACTACACTACACGAGATTTGCTTTTAAAGTGGACTGACACTTTCATGGACATGCAAGGCTATATAGAACGTGATGCAAGCACATTTTATGTGGCAAACAAACCATACTGTACTCTAGATACTTGAGATGTTATAAGAGGTCTTAATTACTACTTCATTACACAAAACGGAGAAGACTTTGAATCCAGAATGTGGAGTAGAGTACTGCATTATGTCATAAAAGAGTTCTGCAATCACACAGACAATAGTGTAAAAGGTTATCTATTTACTGTCACGTTACTTAAAGCAAATAAAAAAAATTACCTTCTGCTGCTTACTCTCGCTTTACCCATATGTTACTAACAGAAACTGCACCCGATTATATAAATTTCAATTTGTTTACATACAGCACAGTTTGACAAAATCATTACATCCACGAAAGGGATGATTAACTGACCGCCAGTGTTTAAGCACAGTGTCCAAACATGCAGCATTCCAACAGCACCCAAGAAAGCAAGCTTATCAACAACTGATCATGCCATCTTCCATCTCTCTAGATAACAAGTATCTTCAGGCCTCGAGAATGTTCAGTTACTTACTGTTAATCTTCATTACCCCGCTAAAGGTCCTCCTCGTCCCAGTCCTTACACAAGTGAGCCAATCCTGCCCCCGAGAGGCTAGTCTAAAACGCTAGAATTTCTTTTATGTTTAATATATAAACCCCTCCCACCCACCGATGCCTGTTATCAACAAGAACAGACCAACCACAGTAGGAGGGAACAAGGCTGGGATGATGAGGACCGTATTCAGGTTAATGAAGATTACAGGTAAGTAACGAAACAGTACCCCCTCATATGCCCTCCTCATCCCACTGCTTACACAAGTGAGGACCTAACAAGCAAAAAAACACCAAGAAAAAGGCATGACACCAGGGATACACGCAGAAATACAAAAGTGTAATCGAACACATGATTAAGATACAGCAGCGTTCTGAACGCAAACAGCAAAATTGTCCACAGAGGCATGCCAGACATCAAGGCGCTAATGCTGGACAAAATTATGATGGGACTGCCAGGTAGCCGACCTACAAATCTTGTAGATAGATTCACCAGCCGCCTCAGCCCAGGAAGCGGACACTGACTGCGTTGAACACCCCTGAGTCTGAGCCGGAGGAGGAAAACCCACAGACTTATAGGACTGACAAACTGCCAAACGCACCCACCGACTGATGAAGGATGTAGACACCTTCTTCCCCTCAGCCACACCACCACAGGAGACAAACAGGGCAGGATAAAGACAAAAACCCTGGGTACCCTGGAGGTTAACCTGAAAGGATTTGCCAACATCCGAGGTAAAATGAACAAGAGCATCCCCATCCCAAGGAAAATCAGGAAGAATCACCTCCCACTGCAAATGGAACGTGGAGGAAACTTTAGGAAGAAAATCCGGGTCAGGCCACAACACTACCCTTTCCTGTAAGAACTACAAATAAGGAAAGGAAGCAGGCAAGGCACTCAACTCACCCAACCGCCTAGCTGAGGGGATGGCCAACAGGAAGGCCAATTTAGTAGTTAACCACAGCAAATCCGCCTCCAACAAAGGCTCAAAAGAGGACAACTGGAGGCCCCTCAGACCAGTCAGCAAATACCAAGAAGGCACAATCACATGAGCGACCGGAAGACAAAGCCGAAAACTCTACAGGAGCCGACCCACCAAAGGAGTAACACACTCCAAGAAGGCCCCCGAGCACCTACATGCCCAAACAGCAGCCCACTGAGCTGACAAACTAGAAGGGGACAGATCTTTCAGAAAACCATCCCTGAGAAACTCAATAGAGGCCAGATAACTAACCACAGGATCCACTCCATGAGAGGTACACCAAGTGACAAAAGAACCCCAATGTTTACTGTAACTCTTAAGAGTAGTAGGCCTACGGGAACGCTGGATATCACAGGCTACCAAGAAAGAACAACCCAAAGACTCCAACGTCAAACGTTCAAGGGCCAGGCCGTCAGCTTTAACTGACTACGACGAGGGAAGGACAGAAGCTGGAACTAAAGCGCGGGAAGCCGGACAAACCCGGCCCGAACAGAAGCATCAACAATGGGAACCAAAGGCGGTGCGGCCAAAAAGGAGCAATCATGAGAACAGACACCTTCTCCACCCAAATCTTCTGCAGCACCCTCAGGAGGAGGGGAATCTGAGAGAAGACACACAGAAGGCCTGGGGTCCAAGTAATCAAGAGGGCATCCACCACCCACACCTGAGGACAAACCAGCTCGACCAGAACCGAGAGAGGAGGAAGTTGTGCGGAGAAGCAAAAAGGTTGATCCAAGGCGTCTCGAATCGAAGACAAAAGGTACCGGGACAGGGGAACAAACATATGTAACAGAACCAAAGATGGAAGGTTGCGGCTCAAGCTGTTCGCATGAAAGTTCAGATAACCCTGAATGTAAACAGCCCTCAAGGCTGAAAGGTGAGACTCCGCCCAGACACAAATCATGGAAGCCAGCAGATTCAGAGACATGCACCATCCCCCTTGGTGGTTCAAGTAACAGCAAGATATTTGATTGTCGTTACGAACCAACAGATTAGCCCCCGGGAGGGGAACCTGAAAGAACAGTATCGCTGGCCAAACGGCTGCCAACCAGGGCCGAACTAGCCACAGCGGTCACCGAGCATTTCCCCGGTGGGCTGTCAGGGTGGGGGACAATTTTGGGCTCCTGGGGGGCCTTTTTTGTTACAGGGCCGTTTTTGCAGCATAGCTGCAATTTCGGCCCATGTAACAAACTCGGCCTAAACTAGCCCTGGCAAACGGCTCGGCCGCAGCCCCAACCTTCGGGGGGCCAGCCGAGGACTTTGCCATGGCCGGTTTGGGTTAACAGTCCGGCCCTGCCGCCAACTCCCACCAATTCGCGGTACGGGTCGTAACCTGCAGTGGAGGGGTCCAACGAGACAACAGATGATTCAACAAAGGCTTGAGGTGCAAGCAAGCCAAGGGAACCACAGCTGTGGTCGCAGCTATCAACCATGCCTACCAAAAATGTATGTGTCCTTGTGTAACACAACTGGTGCTCATGTAAAGCGCTCCGATACCTTTGGGTCAAGTGCACGCTATATAAAACTGAAAGAAAAAAAAACCCTGGACCCGCAACCAAGCCCGAGCTGGAGCAAACGGCCGACTCAACAGGTCCCACAGAGGAAGCCGTAGGGAAGAGATGCGAGCAGGAGGGAGAAACACTGACCCCAAAAAGGAGTCGAAAAGTCCCCCAATAAACTGCAATCTCTGAACAGGGACCAGATGAGACTTCGCCAGATTCAGCTTGAACCTCAGCCCCTGGAACATGAACATAGTCGCCTCCACTGCCAGAAGAGCCTTAGGAAAGGAGAAAGCAGAGATCAAACAATCATCAATATAGGGAAACACAGAGAACTCCGAAGCTGTAAATCCCCCACAGCAGGAGCCAATACCTTGGTAAAAGTCCGGAGAGCAGTAGTGAGGCCGAAAGGCAACACCTGAAACTGGTAATGTGCCCCGTGCACCACAAACCTCAGGAACTGCTGGCTTCCAGGAAGGACAGGAACGTGAAAATAGTCGTCCAAGTCCAGAGAAGCCAGAAACTCACCCTCCTGGATGAGAGGCATGATGGACTGCAAGATGGTTATCCGAAAATTATCCAGCCGCACTAACTTGTTCAGAGCCTTGAGATTCAGAATCGGGCGGTACGAACCATCAGGTTTGGGACCAAGAAGAGAATGGAATAGAAACCAAGGACCCGTTCCGCCTCTGGAAAAAGGAGAGCAGCGCCCTTCGCCATTAACATGTCCACTCCTGACAACATAGCAGACCTCTTCACAAGGTCTCTTGACAACGGGGTAACACGATAATAAGTCTGAGGAGGAGGACCCCAGAACAGAATCAGGCTGGTACGCCTGACTGATAACCGGCAGGACCGCTGGTCGGAAATCAGAGACAACCACTGATACAAGAATAAACGGAGCCGAGAACCCACCTTGGCATAGTCGGCCCTCATCCCAAGACCCTGAGGCTGCTGCTGCTAAGGCCGGAACGCAGTCCCCTGAACACAGGCCCATCCACAAAAGGGCTGAGAGAGGAGAGAACACCCTGAAACCCCTACTTATGGAAAAAGGACGACTTCATCTGGACACACTGTAAAAGGTTTCAACAACTTCTTCTCTTCCGCTGCACTGTTGTGTTTAAATCGTCCCCAAAAAGCCGTGGACCCTCGAAAGGCAGTTTATGAATCAAGGCCTTCTAAGCAGCTTCAAAACCCCAAGGCTTTGTCCACAGAGACCGCCTACCAGTCATCGCTGCCCCGGCAGAGAGAAGGCCCACAGCGTATCAAAAGTGACATCGAACAGAAACGGTGCCAAGACCTCTATCTGTGTCAAGATAGGAGCTGGATCCAACAGATCCTGAAGACAAACAAATTCTAGAAATCCTTTATAAGGACCTGGGAGTCATAGGCAGAGTAAGGGATAGCCCAAATCTCAAAATGAGATGCAGAATAGGAACGTTTCAAGGCCGTCTCCACCTTCCGTTCAACTGGATCAGCAAGGGAAGCCTCCTCAGAAGGCAAATAAGAGGAAGAAGCCAATGAGGACAAAACAGAATTGACCTTTGGAACCTGAGGGCACTGGACATCAAACTCCGCCATGCGATACCTCTTGCCCAAAAAGTGAGGAATCCGCTGCTTGGCGACCTCAAGCCATTCTTTGGCCAGAATATCCTTATTGACATCAAGTGAAGGTAAGTCATCCACCACTGTGGTACTATAGTGGGAGTAAAATCCATCATCCACCAAAGACTTAGGATCAAAATCCAGGACCTCATGAATATAGGCCAAGATGTACGAAATAAATTTACCCTGGATATATTTCCTATTAGGGAAGTTGCCCAAGTCTTCATCCTCCTCCTCTTTGGATTTCTTGGCAGAAGGCTCAAGCAGAGCAGCTTGAAAAGCAGAATGAATCAGATCCTGCAAATCAGACCTGGAAATCTGCAATAGGTCATCCTCCTGCAAATCTTGCACATTATTCTATTTGGAAAGAGACTTGGCAGGCACCGGGACCGAATCCTCATCCCCCACGGCCAAGGCAGAAGCTCCAACCACCAAACAGGAACCAATAGAGCAAGGGGAAGTGCCAGCAACTTCCCATAAATACCGCCTCTCAGCAATCAAGTCTCAAAATCCACAAGACTTGAATTGGCAAAAAGACAGCCCCACATAAACAGAAGACATGGCCGCGGGAGCCGGGAGCTACTGAAAGCCTGAAGCACCGGAACGGCCCGTTAACCGAATGCAAAGAAAGCTGCCAGCCCCAGCCAAGCACATGCACGGGGAGCGCGTCGGAAAACATAGCAGAGGCGCGACCGACTGGCTATCGACATAACAACCACACACAAACTAAAAATAAATAATGTAAAGGAAACACACTACATTGCAGCCCCGACACGGATGAAGAAAACCAGCACTCCGACAGCATATCACACAGGAAAAAAAAAAAAACAGGCATGGTGGTGGGTGGGAGGGGTTTATATAATAAACATGAAAGAAATGCTAGCATTTTAGACTAGTCTGTCAGGAGGCAGGATTGCCGCACTTGTGTAAGGACTGGGACAAGGAGGGGGTAATGAGGGGTTGCAGGTTGAAACTCGTGTCTATATTACTGGTGCACCTTTTCTCTACAAGTATCCTACTGCTTGGGCATATATGCTGTCTCAGCCCGCCGCCTTCTACTTCGCTGGAGCTTCCAAGCTGCAGTTGTGATCCTCCAATTTAACAACATTCTCATCCTCTTTGCCAGGGTCATCTGTTCCGCCGGGGTCCTTACATTCTTTCTGTTGGATCCATCGATTTACCAATGGCCCTCTGATGTACCAGCTGCCTACTAGGCAACTTATGTCACACACATCTCAACCGCTGATGTACCAGCTGCCTACTGGGCAACTCATGATAAACCTCTCAACCGCCTGGTGTTCCTTTGTTTGAGGCTCTATATAATTGTATACTGTTACGTGTGAATCTATTATCAAGTTATGTATCTGTGCGGCTACACAGACAGTTCCGAAAGTATGCATTCTCAGAGATGCAGTGATTTGCATTCCTTCAAAAACACAAAATGTATTTACTTGAAAAAAGTTACTCAACTTTAGATGTATATAGCCTACAATGGTGCTTACATTCATCCACTAGCACATAAACTGATTCTAGCAAGTTTACTTACTGACTAATTAAAGAACTACAACTGAACTAATCATTTGCATGATGCTCACTACATTGCTTTCTATTACTTATTTACTTGGGTAATATTAAAGTTTGTTACTGAAATGCTGTACAAAGGAAGATGGTGCTACAAAACACGATACACAAATTTTATGGCTGTGAAAAAATAAACGTGTGATTGAGATATTGTACAAAGGTGCTGCTGTGAGCCGTATAAACAGCGACTACAGACGGTATGGTACATACAGGTTGTTTCACACATATGACATTTAAAATGTAGTACGAGTTATTACTCTTCTTTCTGATGGACTACTCTACAAGGTATTTTTAACTGGGTGTGTACGCAGCAAGGCCTGATGTCAGTAGGCTGCCAGTTACACTGAGTTTTACCAAGGAGGTAAAAGATTTTAACTTATGCGGCTGCATGTGGTGGTCTAGGTGTGACCAGAAGACTCTAGTTAGCAAATTGCAGGTTTCTAGTGTGGGTTGTATGTAGTGAGTTAAGATTTCAGCTGCATACTTTGAAACTAGAGTTAATAACTTAGTTTTGCTTAAAACAACCTGAATGTGTGTGGAAATAATGGGGTAACGGCATGCCTGAGGAGGTTAAGTAGAGTTCGGGTGGTAAAGATAAATACTTTGTCCAATGGAGATAAGAAAAGTTGAGGTAGACCTATGAGCAGGTTGTTGAAGTAATCAAATTTACAAAGCACAAATTAATTTATTAAGACTTTAGTAGTATGACACGGTGCAAGAGAACATATTTTTATATACATTTCGTGCCAGATAGTGTGCTGCAGTAGGTAGTAGCATTCAATGTTTTGAAGGGCTGAGCAACATTCCAAGGTTTCTAGCCAAGAGGAAAAAGTCAGGGAGAGGGTATGGGAATGGACACAGATACGTGGTGGCTTAGGTGCAGATGAAGAAGGAATGTAGAAAACTACAATTTTGGAAAAGTTCCGCGTGAGAGACCTTGGGTGTTATCTGCATTCAGTGGATAGAAAAAGTCACAAGATACCATAAAGCCAGGGTATTAAAAGAGAACAAAAGAGCCTCTGGGACGGAGTCATTTAGAAACTGCCTTACAGTGAAGTTGGTAGAGTTAACTTTGAGTCATATGCCACAAAAAAAGAAGTAGTCAAAGAGTTGTGAGAGAAGAAAGTTAAGTGAATTAGGATGAATGAGTGTTAAATGCAGAAGACATACCTAAGAGTATAAGTATAGATGATTGCGGTGAGCCACTGAGATAATGCCGATTACATGACAGTACAAAGTTAAGTTGCGTGAAGAGCACAGAAACCATACTGGAGGAGACAAGAATATTGTTAGAGGAAAGATTTGTATTCAGATGAAAACTAGGCATTTCAGTAATTTGGAGAACAGAAACTATGCGGTAATTAGAGGTAGGGTCTGAAGTGTTTTTTTTTATTTAAGTAATGGTAATAGAACTGTAGTTTTGAAACAAAGTAGGCAGGTAGCATACGGTGGGGTGACTGAAAAGAAATTAAGTATATGAGAACCTTGGAGAAGAGAGCAAAAGGGGTAATAATTTGAGGCATGATAGAAACAGATAGGGAGCATTATGGATTTGAAGATTTACATTGTGCCATTTACAAAGAAGTGTTCTTATCTTGGTCTTCTATAAACAACTGTCAGGCATGACCTGGTGTTGTGGGTCTAGGGTATCAGATAATATTGTGTACAAGTGATAGTCAATATGAAAAGTATGATGGTGGATTTTATTGAATTGATCAAAAGATGTGGTGCGTTGCCAAGGCACGATATGGTGGTATTGGCTAAGGAAAGCAATCAGAAGTAAGTATAGGCATCTGGGTGCCGGGCATGGCGAGTAGTGAAGGAATCAATATTAGAAAACAAGAATGTACACGGATTTATAAATTAATTTGAGGTTGCGATTTTCCCTCACAGAGTGAGGGTTTGGACCGTGTGTTAACTAACAAGTGAACAAAAAGTAATTGGGAAAGCAGAGCGTTCTATAGTCTGATGTTGTGTCTGAGTCTCAAGTACCCCAGCAGGAAAAGTGTGTTGGGCTCAAATCAATGACATGCACAGCAGTGGACAAAAGGAGGACATGTGTCTAACTCCTTTGGTTCAGGCATTGTAACAGCAATGTCTTCATAACTTTCCTGAATGCCCATAGATGAAAATACTCCTGTGAGAGAGACTGGGTGTTAATCCTGATCTCAAACCACGTAAAAATCCTAGTTGAAACTGGCCATAGACATAAATGTTGGAGTCACCACAAAATCTCCGACAGTGGTGATCCACGGTATTCAGTTTAGATCACAAATATTAAACTGGTGTGTAATTTTCAAGATACTACTAAACTAGCTGTTTCCGACTCCCTCGTTTACTTTTCCTACCATTTTCAATGAGACAATCTTGAAACTCCTGCGGCCCCATTTTTGACAACACATGCATTGAGAGAGGGAGGGGGGGGGGCTTACCTATACCCATAGCTGTGTGTGTCCATCTTATAAATGTTAGGTTGCAATGAAATCAGTAGCAGAAGGGCAGACCATCATGCAATCGAAAATGGCCCTGCTATCTTTTTAATGTTAGGCGTTATGCAATCCAATATTACTCGTCTCAATTCTCTACTGTTCAGACGCACAAGAATTAAATATCAATAGTGCCTGTCTTCGATTGACTGTTTAATAAACAGTGATTACCCTCCCCACCCCGCGCAAACAGAACCAAAAGAACAAACGCTACTTGATTTGGTCCCTGCTTTTTTAAAATCTTCTGCAAATGTATTTAGCACCACTGTAATGTAGTTTGGGCACATATGACACGATTCCCAGTCCATAACTGCACATTACGACTCTGGACTACTCTTTGGAAAAGGTAGAGTTTGAATTCAAATCAACCTTTGTACAATAGCCCGCGCTTGTCATAACTTAAAAACTCAGAAGGGAGTGAATTTGGAGGGCGTTATAAGGTTTCTCGGGTACAGACCCGGGAAAATTACGTTTTATCGAGGATAGAGGAATAGGTAAAAAGTTTGGTTTAGCCTTACAAAGTAGGTGAAGTATATAGTAAAATTTTTCAAGCTGTTGAAATGAATTTTAAGTTAAGAAAAAAAACTGACATTTTAAAACTAGCCATTTCACAGACTCGGAAACTGGGCAAGTCCTCAAAAAGTGGCGTACTGTATTTAAATCATGTGCGCAATACGTGTTTTCTACTCCTTGTTACTGTAGAAATAACTTTAGAACATAAAAGCGGGTCTGTCCACAATGAAATATATCTACGCAACTTCTCGTTAAACGGACACTGAATTTTAACATGAAATCACATTTTTACACAAAAAGTGCCTAAGCTAAACTGCAATTGAAGACGTTTATAAAGCTATACAAATGTTAATTACCAAATCTATTTTCTCAGCATACATACGATTCGAAAACGACGATTATAGGATTTAGACAACCCCACCCTCTGACGTCTCTTTTTCTCTAAACCTCAGTGTTTCCCTAGTACTGTCCTGTCAGTGCGACAGGGTGTCGACGTTTAGGTTACCTGCTCTTCTTCCGGTGTGAGCTGGGCGGCCATGCCGACGGCCGCGGCGTCCTCGACGGCCACTGTCGCCACTCTAGTCCGGGGATGCACACCGGGCCTCCGCCGCTACGAGCAAAAGAGGAAACCAGCTGCCTTTTGCCTTCCGCCAACGGATGCCTTAAATTCCCCCTTTTCGGATTCCCTTTCCAGCATTTCTGTATTTATTATATATTTTTTTAAACTTTAGGTGCAAGGTTTTGGAAAGGGGCGTGGGTTGACGTCTATAACATCTGGAAACGGAATGCCGTTAAAAACCAAAATAAAAGTCCAGTGGTCTAGTTGTAGAAGTCTTTCTTTATTTGTATCTGCTGCAGGGGGCACGCTGTTGGTCTGGTCTCTCGCGCAGGAAACGCCAAATCCCGGATCGGAAAAATCAAGGCAGACTTTGCAGAGAAGTGTGTAATATTTCCATGAAAAATCGTCAGTTCCAGGTAGGCAGCAGTCACTTTGCGAGCTCCCCCTCGACCCTTAACAACACTCATGTGGGAGCGGGCAAGAAACTAAACGTATATTTTAGGGGGTTTCTGCTTCCGGTGATGGTTTTTCATGGAGAAAGCACCCTTCGAAGGCTTAACTTTGGTGCCTTTTCTTGGAAAGCAGCATCGGCGTAGGCTAGAAACTGCAGCAGCCACCTCTTTTTCTTCCTCCGCCTCCTTCCTGCCTGCCTGCCTCCTCCCTCATCAACATTCTTCGCCTCCACCCCCCCAACTCAAACCATGACCGGCCTCCAGCTGTAGCTCCGCCATTGAGAAATAGGAAGAGGCGAGAGAGTGCTTTCCATTCACAAAATATGCAGAGCAGAAAGGAGAAAGGGAGATGCCGGTCGCATAGAGGAAGCAAGAATCGGGAAGGTTTTCATTTCAAAACCAGGCAGAGAGTAATCAGGGAGCGGATCGTTTACACGCGTTATCAGTTCCACTCCCACAGGACAGCTGATCAATGCATCATTATCAAGCAAATACTCGCCTTTTGCAGGACTTAAACATCAATGTGCTATGTATAAAATGATACATACTGGAGTGGAAATTGATATGTTTTAGTCCGTTGCATAATGCAAGCTTGACGTTGTACATTTATATAGTACATTTTAAAAAAAACATCGATAAATTCAATAGGGCTAGATAGTGAACATCTTTTGATGTTGTACACATATGTTTTCTGTTGGGTATAGCCAGATTCGTTCTGGAGCAGGGCTCGTTATCGTGGGGGCGGGGAAAAGGTTGTCCCTTAATCTCGCAGTTGTGACAGTATACTAACCTAGAGTTTTTATCGGATTCCCTGAGCACTAACACAGTGTAAATATTATTATATATTAATAAAGTTTTCAGTTATTTATTCAAAAAGAAGTGTTCAATAGAGTCCAATTTAATTCCGTAGTTTTTATTTCCGTATTCTTTCAATTTCCCAACAAAGACTTGTTATAGCACAGGTCCAATTTGACATAGTATAGCCGATACGACAGCCAACACGCATGTTTCGTCAATGGAGTATTTTTCCAAGAGACTTCATCAGGGCTGTAAATATTTATTTATTTATTTTATTTAATGCATTCTTATAAAGCGCAGACTTCACCCGAAGGTGTCAGAGCACTGTACAATAGTACCAGTTACGTTACATGAGAGAACCAATACCGTTACCATTCTTTAACATTTCTCAGTATGAGGTTAATCCTAACCTCCACCATGAGAAAGGAAAAGAGGGAACGAAAATCGAGGATATACAAAAAACACCAAAAATTGTGTGCAATCGGAACCCAACCACCAATCGCTCCAAGAGCAGTCTGGAATTTTTGATAACATTATTTTCAATGGGCCAATGACTTTATCTACTCAGAATTAAAACCAAGATCAAAACCAACTAAACAACCGTGCAGTACAGCGAGAATTGCAATTCTCATATTTACATGACTACAGAATCTGGATTTCATTAAAGACTCGGAGGCTGACATTATGCATAAACCTTTAATGCAGACCCCAAGCAGCCACATCACAATACAAAGGTTCTAAATAGAACACAGGCAACAGCAAAGTGCCATAAACTAATAAGAGACAGCCTCTTTTAAATGAGGAGAATAAAGAAGGTATAGTTCATAAAATTCTTGAAACGTCGAAGAAACCAAACTTCGAAACTTGAGTCGAGAAGGCAGAGAAGGAAGAGGACCATGCAGGAAGCAATCTTGAATGAGATGACGTAATCACTGTCAAGTTCAGGCATTATCTGAAAAGATAAGGAAATTAGTCCTGAAAAACCCAAAAATACAAATCCAAACATGTCATAAAATACAAATACAAAAGTACACTAAGGATTGTAAAGATCATAAAAAGACTGTAAAGCATTACATTACAATAAATTGTACAAGGTAATAATACTCATTGGAATGCCTCCAAAGGGAGGGAGGGAGGGATAATGTCAGCCTCCGAGTCTTTAATGAAATCCAGATTCTCTAGTTATGTAAATATGAGAATCGCAATTTCATTACAAGACCAGAGGCTACATTATGCATGTTGGTAGCTTCCTAAAACAGCATCAGACATGTGTTGGATGGGTTTACAATAATGACGAGCAAAGGTACTGGCATTTGACCAGTCAGCAGCTTTTAAGATGTCTTCCACCTTACCTCTGGACCAAAGTGATTTGCTAGCCATAGCACCCCTAAGGGAGTGAGCTTGAAATTTACTCAAGTCAACACCAGCAAGATTCATTGCGGACTTAATCCATCTAGCAATAGAAGAGGTACTAATTCCCTTATGTGGCTTAACGAAGGAGATAAGCAATTGATTAACACCAACAGGACGGAGTCCAGAGATTCTAAGATCATATTCCTTCATGCATTCAACCACGCAGAGTTTGGGATGAAGGTCAAACCGTGAATAAAATATGGAGTCAGACACGGTCTTAGTCCTCCTATGGATATCGAACTTGACGCCAAATACATTGTAAGAACGATAGGTGATATCAAGAGCACGGATATCTGAAGATCTTCTGCAAGAAACTAGGCATAAAAGAGTAGCCAGTTTAATGGAAAGATTCTTTCTGTTGAGGAGAGAATTAGAAGGCCAATTATTAAAGAGATGAAGAATCAAATTTACATCCCAAAGTGTATCATACTTGGGTTTAGGAGGTCTTTTAAGACTGATACTCTTCATTACCCTACAAATGATGACATTCTTCCCAATGGTCTTCCCATTACCAAGAGTATGGCCTGCAGATATTGCAGATCTAAAGCAGTTGATGGACCTGTAACTAAGTCCCCTTTCGAATTGTTCAACCAAGAAACTAGTCACATCAACAATAGGGGTCTCCAAGGGATCCAGGTCCCTTTCCAAGCACCAACGTACCCAAAGTTTCCAGATTCTGTTGTATCTGTAATGGGTGCCTAGTGCCCAAGACTCCCGGAAGAGGATTGAAGCTGCATCCGAAAGACCCGAGATTTCGTTAGATCTCCTGACAGCCTCCAGGAAAGAAGGGATAAACTCTGGTCGAGAATTAGAGGATGTATACGATCATCCAAATCTGTGAGAAGATCTTTCAGTGAAGGGATTAAGAAAGGAATACTGCAAGTCATCTCCAGAACTGTGGGAAACCACGCCTGGGAGGGCTAGAAGGGAGTTATCAAGAGGAGGAGACACTGATCTTGTCTCACCTTCTGAAGCACTCTCTGAATCATTGCGAAAGGGGGGAAGGCATATCCTCGAATACCCTTCCAGGGTTGAAGGAACGAGTTGAATGCCAGAGCACCCGGGTCGGGCACCCAGCTGTAATAATTCGGGAGTTGGAAGGTGAGTCTGCTCGCAAAGAGATCCACTTCCAGCGGACCCCAGATCTGATTCAGGGTTCTGAAGACAGAAGGATTCAGCTTCCAATCGCTGAAATCTATAAGGAACCTTGAGTTCCAGTCTGCGGAGGAGTTTGCTGCGCCCGGAAGATATTCCGCTTTCAGAGCAATTTTGTGCTCTAAGCAAAACATCCAAAGTTTTTTCCGCCAGATTCGAGAGGTCTGCAGACCTGGTGCCTCCAAGGCGGTTGATGTAAGCAACTGCCGACATGTTGTCCATCTTTAAAAGGACAGACCTCCCCTGAATGGAATTTCCGAAGCTCATGAGGGCACATAGGCCCGCGGTCAATTCCAGGTAATTTATATGGTGGAGAGATTCTTGCGGTGACCAAAGTCCTCCAGTGTTCTGACCCAGAAGACAGGCACCCCAGCCGTGCAGGCTGGCATCCGATTCCAGCACAAATTCCGGGGATGAGCCAAAAATGGCTTTCCCATTCCATGCCTCCAGGTTGTTCAACCACCAGACCAAATCTGAACAAGAGTCTAAGTCCAGAGAAATGCGATCTCCGTACCAAAGTCCGGACCTCAAAGCTCTCGCTTTGTTCCTCTGAAGGGCTCGATAGTTGAGAGGCCCTGGACAAATGGCCTGTATCGAAGATGAGAGGAGACCCAGCAGTCTGGCCAAGTCTATGAGGGAGAGGCTCTGTTGGTTTAGAGCATATTTTATCTGCTTTTTTATTTTGGTGATTTTTTTTCGAAGGAAGAAGGAGGAGACAACTGGTTGTGTCGACCGTGAAGCCTAAAAATTCTATTGTTTTTGAGGGGATTAGGCAAGATTTTTCTTTGTTTATGATGAAACCCAGGTTCTCTATTAGTTTTGAAGTGTCTGTAAGTAATGAATCTGTTGAGTTGCCGAAGGTTTATAACCGGCCTCCAACTTTATCTACTCAGAATTAAAACCAAGATCAAAACCAACTAAACAACCGTGCAGTACAGTGTGAATTGTAAAATCACCAAGGAGGACAACTCAATACTACTTATATATCCAGCTCACCTCAAACAGTTTTTATTATTCTCATTTGTGCTTCTCAGTGTTCCAGAGTCCTATTATATTCTAGCATAAGTGAACAATAATATAGTGACACTCCTATCAGTAAGAGTACTATTATGGTATCAAACTGCATATTTCACTTGAATAACCACTCTTCATGCTACTTACCACATCTATTTCTATCAATTTAATGCATATTCTCCGTTTCATACGTCAATTTCAAATTGGTCCAATTTCCAAGGAACCTGTAGGCTCTTCCTGGTTGCAATTCGCTATTACAAAACAGATTATATTCATAAGTACCAAGACCCATTTTTAGTACTTGTACTCTTACATAAAAATATCCTCAAAGCTGTTCATCAATGTAGTCCAGCATATGCTAAGTATTTAAGGACATATTGTTATTTTACTATCGTATTAAGTACTATTCAGCATATCCAAAAACCATTAAAACCTAAAAATCCTTCTCCAAGTATAAAACTACGATTCCAAGCGAAATATTGCCCCGACATTCATTATATTTTCAATCTCACCTGTATGGATTTAAGAGGGGAAAGGTGAGATTTGGGGAGGCCAGCAATAAGAGAATTGCAATAATCCAATCTGGAGAGAACCATAGATTGGAGCAAGGATTTTAGGTCTTGCTCCGGAAAGAAACGTCGAATCCCCCAGAGAAGGCGCAGTTGGTATCATGCATTCTTTGCAATGGCATTTATGTAGGAGAGTAGATTGAGTCTTTTGTCAAGTATGACACCAAGGGATTTTGTGCTGTCAACAATGATAGGTTTATTGTTCAGTAAATTCAGCTGATCAATCCAAGATTGAACTGGAGGAGGAGAGAGTGAGGTAGAGAGGAGGAGAAATTCAGTTTATAAGGATTCAGAATGCGTTGTTGAGCTAACATCAAGTTTTGAATAGAGTTGAGTGTAGAGTTGAGGATTGCGATATCATGTGTGGAAGACACCTTAAGGTAGATTTGAGTGTCATCCGCATAGAGATGGTAATGGATCCCAGATTTACTTAGGAGATTTCCCAATGGTTCTAAATAAAGATTGAACAAAGTGGTTGCAAGGATAGAACCTTGAGGGACAACTTGACCTACCGCCAATGAAGACGAAAAACTGTTCGCTATTTTGATCATTAGGGATCTGTCGGAGAGGAATGATGCAAACCATTTAGGCACTGTGCCTTCCAAGCCCATTTTCTGTTGAAGAGTGTTAAGGAGAGTGTTGTGATTAACAGTGTCAAAGACCGCAGAAAGTCTAGAAGAATCAGAAGACAAGACTCCACCAAATCGAGTCCACGCAGCCAATCGTCGATAACTTGCAGAAGGGCTGTTTCGGTGCTGCATTTTTTAGTAAAACCAGACTGGAAATTGTCAACAAGATTATTATCCTTAATATGTAGGGAAAGTTGTTTCGCTACACATCTTTCTGTGATTTTCACAAGAAAAGGGAGGTTAGTGATGGGGTGGAAGTTGTTGAGGTCGTTCACATCAGCAATGGGTTTTTTAAGAAGTGGGATAAGCTGTCCTGTTTTAAGGGCAACAGGAAGGGAACCTTGGCTGAGGAAGAGGTTAACCAGACTGGTCCAATAGGAAAGAGTATGGGTATAGAAATCAATGGCAATGTCACTAGGGATGGGTTCAAACGAATGGTTAGAGGGTTTTGTTCAACAGAAACGTTGTCCTTCATCTCCTAAACCAATGCAGAGGAAATGATTGGACTTTAAAAGAAAGCTCAGCAAACTCCATGAAAGACAAAGGTAAATGGTCTCATCTGGTGAAGAAATATACCTTCCAATTAAACTAGGAAAAAAAAAATAGACACAAAAGATTGCAATTGAAGGGAGTATCAGGTAGGGTTGAACTTTGCCTCCATATCTTTAAAAGAAAGCAAAACTCCTGTTGCTATAGTCAGAGAGATATTCCTTTCTATTACAAGATCTGAGGCTCAATAATGAAAAGTTTAAAGCTTAGGAATAACATTGCAAGACACACATTCTACTGATCAGTAATTTAAAAAAAAGTTGAAAGAAATTAGACTCCCTTCAATCAATCAATCAATGCATTTATATAGCACGCTACTCACCCGGGAGGGTCTCAAGGCGCTGGGGGAGAGGGGTATGTCACTGCTCGTACAGCCAGGTCTTGAGTTGCTTCCTGAAGGAGAGGTGGTCTTGGGTACGCCGAAGGTGAATGGGGAGGGAGTTCCAAGTCTTGGCTGCCAGGTAGGAGAAGGATCTTCCTCCGGCGGTGGCTCTGCGGATGCGTGGTACGGTGGCGAGTGCGTAGCTGGTTGATCGTAGCTGGCGTGCGGGCGTGTAGAAGGTCATGCGGTCATTGAGGTACTTGGGGCCCAGGTCGTGTAGAGCCTTGTGTGCGTGGGTGAGGAGTCTGAACGTGATTCTCTTGCTGACGGGAAGCCAGTGCAGTTCTCTCAGGTGTCCGGTGATGTGGCTGTGTCGGGGGATGTCCAGGATGAGTCGTGCGGAGGCGTTCTGGATGCGTTGGAGACCAATTTTCTGTTTTTGGAATGTCCCCCAGTCATCCAGATGATATGTACAACTTAGGTAGTCTAGTCCATCTTACAGAATGGGCTCCAAAGAGGGATACGCCAATGCCAGCTTCAGTTATAATGCATATAACCCATCTGGGAAGGGTATAGATGAGGAAAAGGTTATGTGATACAAACACGAATCCAGCCATTTTTGTATATACCTGACTTTGTACATCTTTGTCTGTGAAGTTTTTCCATGTACATGCTGAATTGTGCATTTTCTTGTTCTCTATGCCCTTGAAAATTACCAAATGGTTGCTAGACTAATTACACCCTGTTAATCATTTGTGGTTCTCTAAGATGGAAAACCATACTTTTTATCCATCCAATCTGCAGTTCATGAAGCCATGTGAGTCTCGCTCTCATTACTTACCTTGAAAATGTAGTGTGGTTAGCTATATTTTTTCTATGTATAACTGGAAGGAAATTTCCAATGGACTAGGGGATTGGAGTGGAGTCTGCACGCAGACTTGTTTGTAATATAGTATAAATATGAAAGGAGAATTATTTAAGTTGTTCATTCCCTTAACTGACATGTTTTTCCCGTGTTGGTTTGTGCCTGCTCAAGCGTGATTACACTGCTCTGCTTTACCTCCAACTACCTGTACTTCTTTGGATTTAAATGAACATGAGTGGTATTATCTAAGGCGCAGTGGAACGCAATCCATAAATTGTTAGAATAGATAAATATGCGATAGCATTATCGTACATAAGTTGGCATTTGCAGCGCCATTTTGTATAAGGGCACCATTTTGTACTATGATCAAAACGAATCCTTTGTCATTTTCGAGATACGGCCTTCTCTAGGTTATGTTTCTTTGGAACAGAGTTCTGTTACACTAATGAGTCCACTGTACTTATTAGCGTATTACTTACCTTTAGATGGAAGCCTTCTCCCACTTGTCTAGCTGTGGGCGCAGGCAGAGTGACCTTGACAAGTAGATAAGTTGTGCCCGGCCTCAGAATTGAAACTTACCCCTTTGTAATTTATTGTCCAGCTGCATCTCCTTGAAAAAAATTCCATGGTGGACGTGCTTGTATTGGTTTTGAAGTGTACATAATATATTGTTATGCTTGCTGATGTCAGTCAAGGTTGCCAGATTGGGCTATTTCCCGCACAATTGGGCGATTCTTTTCCCAGTTGTGCGGGAAAAACCCATGCCTGGCGGGGGGCTAGGTTTTGGGCTACTTTGGCGTTCTTGTGCGGAAATAACTGGCCTGGGCGGGCGCCCACATTCACCCACACACACTCTAATCTCAGTCTCTCAGAGAGCATCGCGCATAGTCACTGGAGGGAGGGGTAGCCGGTCCGATGATTGATGGGCCTGCCTCTGCGCAGGCACATGATGACCCCGCCCACCCCTAGAGCAGAAGGCAGCCTTAGCATAGGTCTGGCATCCAATAAATGATTGGGGCCTGCAGGCCTGGCTCAGTCCTCCTTGCTACATTCTTGCTTGTTGCGAGTGTGTTATCTAATCTGGTTGTCACACTAATTCATTTGCTGCCCCCTCGCGCTTCCCATATATGCTGGGGGCTGACGTCACGTGAGCAGTGCACGCTCGCTTTGCTTTCGGAGCGGGCCCCCGGGGCGGCGGACGGTGTGTGGAGATGTTACTGGTGGACTGGTGGTGCCTGTGCCGGTGACTGGAGAGGAGAGGAGCGGAGGTCTGGAGGAGGACTCGTGAGGTAAGTGACACTTTTCGTGTGTCACTGCTGCTGCCGGCCGCTGCCGCCCACCCAGGCTACACCACAGCCAACTTGCGACAGCGCCCAGGCCCAGCCCTAGCCCTTTAAGAGCAGCACAAGACACGGTGACGGCGTGATGCACTGACTGACTCAGCAAGCAAAAGTAGGCGAGCTGAAGCCGACACCAGCCTCGGCCCCCAGGCCGCGCAAGGTCCAGCAGCCCCATCTTTATTTACTTTATTTATGCATATTTATATAGCGCAGACTTTGCCCGAAGGCGTCAGAGCACTTCACAAAAGGGACAGTAATGATACATGAGGAGAAAATTAAACAAAGTACAAAAGCAGGCTATTGTTAAGACCAAGAATACCCATTTTTAAACTGGTTCTCTCTTGCCAGGATGCCCATCACACAGTTTTGTTTTATGGGTTAATCTTGCCCCGTGGTCAGTCCCTGTGCCTTCAATGTGCCAGAGTATTGAAGGTGTGTGCTTGGATCTAGTGACTGCCCGAATCTTTGGCTCGGACACAGCCAAAGAATCGGGCGGTCCTATAGATCACAGTGACTAGATGCGAGCACACACATTCAATAATCTGGCACATTGAAGGCACAGGGACTGACCACCGGCAATATTAACCCATAAAACAAAACTGTGTGATGGGCATCCTGGCAAGAGTGAAAAAGTTTTTTAAAAAACGAGAAGCCGGTTTTAAGCAGACCACACATACGTAGATGGTGCAAACCAGTTGTCTGTTGTCTGGCAGCTAGCTGCACGTTTAACTAATTCACCTGCCACCATTTGCAGGACAAACAAAACATATTAGTAGTTATATGGGAAATAAGTCATACAATCTACACCATATCACTCTGCACTGCTACAAGTTAAACACTTGTGGTCATTGACTAGGTCTGTTGACTTCCATTACAAAGGCCTAGCGAACAAGGCCTATATTTACTCAGCACAGCAACTGAAGCTAACTTTGGAAGCTCCTAATTCCAAGGACATCCCTCTCCATCTGTTCTCAGAGCCGGTGCTCCGTCTGGAAAAGCAACTATGTGTCAATGCCCCCAGACTCTGACGTGCACGTGAAAGTATTTCACACATAGCATGGGCACTTGCATGCTGGTATTTTTAGTCTCCCTATTTGGCCAAAGTACTTCAAGACCCACAAACACTTTGTGCAACCAAACGAAGAATAATGGTAGAATAGTAATCTATCCTCTCCTATAAATTTTAGGGAACTTATTTGCCTCTCTTTCGAGTTTCAAGGTAGACTCAGAAATACAGGCACTTTCAGGAGGCAAAAGCAGACGTTAAGTTACATGAGGCAAAAGTGACAATTGTGAGCGAACAAAATACATGAGGTAGTGAACACTGCATTACAGGAGGAAAAAGTGACAAGTGTGCAGGTTACAAGAGAAAACAAAGTACAATTAGAGGTATAATACTGCAATATATGCTAGACACTCAGGCACAAGAACAAACGTTAGGTAGGCAATGGTGGCACTTGTGCAAGTATCAGAAGCAAACAAAATGTGAGAGGTAGCAAACAGTGTATTACAAGAGAAAAGTGGCGTGTGCATGTTACAAAAGAGTACCAAACACATGTACAAGGATAATACTGCAATAAAAGGCAAACACTCCAACCACAAGAACACACTGGGAAGGCACATCCATAGTTATGGAGAATAGAATTTTCAGTAATGGGAGGTCTTCCTTCAGATAATAGAAAGGGCGTGAATTACTTTTGGAGGTGTCTTTGGAAGAGGAGAACTTTGAGGTCCGTTTTGAAGGCCTGGGAGGAGGAGGTGGTGGTCTGGAGCTGAGGCGGAAGGGAGTTCCACATTCTCACCGCGTTGCCTGAAAAGGATTGGGGCATCGATCTTTCCTCTTTGAAAGTGGGAGGTTCAAGCAGTAGATATTCCGTGTTATGTGATGGTCTAGAGCAGAGGTCTTCAAACTTTTGAAGGTTGAGCCCCCCCAGCTGAATTTTTTTAAATGTCGGGCCCCCCACCACCTGACAGATATTTCTGGAATCTGGTACACTACATAATCGACCGCCACCCGCATATCCCTGGCCATATCTGGCAAATAATGTTCAAAACAATGAGTGTTTCCTCCTTCTCCATGAATTCCCTCACTACCACTCACCAACAATGGACCTCATCTCTCTATAGCACCTTTCTGGCAAACATATATATTTTTTTATAGTGCTACTCATAGTTTCATCATACTCAGGGGCATATGTACAAGCCCCTATGGACACCACACTGTCACTTTTTAAGACGTTGTGGTGGTGATAGGGGCATTGCCGTATTTACACGACAGAGTTAAGCCACTTAACTTTGCTTAACGCTGCCTTGTAAATAAAGCCCTCTTTCATACTATGCTTAGCGTGAAAGGGTGGGCAGTGGGTGTTGCAGTGGGCGTTCCACTGCAACAGGCACTGATTTTGATGTTGCGCCCTATTTACCAGGGCAGCGTAAAAGTGAGGCAGTGTTAAAATTAAGAACAGGGAAAACCTGGTCTTAAGCTGGCGAAACTAGGAGAAATGCATTATTTCTCCTCATTTTTGATTCATCCATGTGTGCTGCCTTGTGCAGCACACATGGAAAAAGCAAAATGCCTTGTATTTGTACTCTTTAAAAAAATCCATTTTGTGATTTCTGTGTGTGCTGCATTAAGCAGCACACATGGAAGTGAGACAAATGGCATTTAAAGATTGTTTATGTACAGGAAGGTCCCCCTCCTGAACATAAACAATATTTTCCCTGCACCCAGACACCCTTGCACTATGGCGCAATGGTGTCTGCATTGGCGCTATACTGCTTAATGTAGCGCCAGCGCAGGGGAAACGCAAGGCTACACCATATTGTTGTAAATATGGTGCAGCCTTCCGTTTCTGAAGTGGTGGAGAGAGGCTTTAACCCATGACTGCTGACGCCTCACTCCGCAACTTCCTTGAACATATGCCCCTCAGTTCTTTAATCTGCGTGGTACACCTTCTTTGTAGCAGGCACATTAACCCTCTGTGCTGTGAGGGTGGCAGGAGTGCTCATGTGAGTGCACAGTGAGGTATGCAACAGTGTGAGAGTAGGGTAAGTGGAGTGACTGCAGGGTGACTGAGGTGACCATATGAATTTGGGTGCGCATGTTAGTGCAGAGTAGGACTAATGAATGCATTGTTAGTGATGGGCTTGTTTAAGTGAGATTGCAGATTGAGCAGTGAGGGGGACATGTGAGTGAAGTGTCACATGAGTGCAGGGTGGCTAGTGTGCTTGTGTGGCTACAGGTTGAGGTACAGGGAAAACCGCGGAAGTGCATTGTGAGAGCAGAGTGATCACTGATTGCCGGTTGAATGGTGTGAGTGCATGGGGGTCAGTATGAGGGAATTGTGATCGCTTTGAGTGCAAGGTGAGCATGAAAGTGAAGGGCGAGAATGAGGAGCAAGTGGTCTGAATGCAGGGTGGTTTCCCTGACACTTACAGTAACTCAGCATGCTATTGACGGCAGCAAAGGGTTTGAACAGAAAATATAAATAGAGAGCACTTTAAATTGTGTTTTAGGACTGCCTGAATGAAATGACTGATAATAAAAGGGAATAAAGACAGAAAAGTCACATCATAAATGAATACATACTTCTTTATAACCCCTATTTAGTGTCAAGAGAAGCAATTTGCAGGCTGTTTAAACACCTGACTGGGATTTGTCTTTTGGCAATTTAAAGCCCTTTTAGCCCTGTGATCATTGTGCTCCTGCCAGTGTAATTTAAAAAGCAACAATGTCACCTTTCTGGGAAGTGCTGTACATCCCTGGACGGGGTTAAATTCCTAGAGCTGAAATGCTTCAGCTGCAGTGGGAGGAAGGAAGCCTTCTCTGCTAAAACTGAAAGCAAGTTACAGACATTCATTTCTGAGGCAAGGAGTCTCCTCTGCTCTGAAATAGTTGCTTTCAGTTTTAGAAAAGGGGTCTCCTTGCCTCCCACTGCAGCTAAAGCATTTCAGCTGTAGGAATTAACCAGGATAGCCCCCCCCCCCCCACACAAACCCAGTGTGTGGCAGCCTGGATGAAACAGCTTCCTGCGCACACAGCCATGAAAATTTCACAGGTCCTTAAAAGACCTTTTTCTTGTTAATGAGTCTTTAATGGTTTTCACCCCTTCTTCGGGCCCCTGCAGCTCCACTCTGCTGTTTGTTTCTTCAATCAGTAGAGGACAAAGGTGAGATTTACAGAGGAGTGTGTCCCCCCCCCCCCCCCCCCCCCCCGAGACGGTGTTGCGCCCCCCACAGATTGAAGAACTCTGGTCTAGAGCCTCCAGAGAGTTTCAGTTTATTCGCCAGGTAGCATGGAGAGGAGGAGTGCAAGGCTTTGTGGCTAATACAGGCAGTCTTGTAGATAGCTCTAGCTCGATGGGAAGCCAGCGGAGGGTGCATAACATTGGTGTGATGCGGTGTGAGCCTCAACCTAGTCCCAACAGCCATGTCACGCCAGGCCCAGCCACCCCAGGCCCAGCCTCAGGCAGACCCAGCACCCAGCCTCAGCCCTGAGCCCAGGCCCAGCACCCAGCCTCAACACCAGCCAGGCCCAGCCCCCAGCCGCAGGCAGGCCCAGCAACAGCCTCTGCCCAAGACCAATGCAAAAACCACAGGTGATGGACAGAATGCAGAACAATGTCATACATTCAACCCAGTACAGAGATCTGGGCCTAAATCCATCGTTTTTGTGCACTCCACACCACCCCAGTTCAGAAATGGCCATATGCAAATCAGTCTGACCCTGTGCCTCATGGGAACAGTCCAGCCCGAACTGCCAAGCCATGCCTTCCCTGGACCGGAAACAAGCTTCCGAGGACCGGTTTCTGGCATTCCAGCCGTCTTCAGCCCGGCTTGCTTGAATCCAGTGGTGTGGAGTGCATGGGACTCACGTCTGAGCATACCCATCACACTTGGGGTGACAAATGCAAAAACCACAGGTGATGGACAGAATTCAGAACAATGTCATACATTCACCCCAGTACAGAGATCCGGGCCTAAATCCATCGTTTTTTTGCACTCCACACCACCCCAGTTCAGACATGGCCATATGCAAATCAGTCTGACCCTGTGCCTCATGGGAACAGTCCAGCCCGAACTGCCAAGCCATGCCTTCCCTGGGTCGGAAACAATCTTCCGAGGACCGGTTTCTGGCATTCCAGCCGTCTTCAGCCCGGCTTGCTTGAATCCAGTGGTGTGGAGTGCATGGGACTCACGTCTGAGCATACCCATCCCACTCAAAGTGACAAATGCAAAAACCACAGGTGATGGACAGAATGCAGAACAATGTCATACATTCACCCCAGTACAGAGATACAGGGCCTAAATCCATCGTTTTTTTGTACTCCACACCACTCCAGTTCAGACATGGCCATATTCAAATCAGTCTGACCCTGTGCCTCGTGGAACTGTCCAGGCCAAACTGCCAAGCCATGCCTTCCCTGGACCGGAAACAAGCTTCTAGGACCGGTTTCTGGCATTCCAGCCGTCTTCAGCCCGGCTTGCTTGAATCCAGTGGTGTGGAGAGCATGGGACTCACGTCTGAGCATACCCATTCCACTCGGGGTGACAAATGCAAAAACCGCAGGTGATGGACAGAATGCAGAACAATGTCGTACATTCAACCCAGTACAGAGATCTGGGCCTAAATCCATCGTTTTTGTGCACTCCACACCACCTCAGTTCAGACATGGCCATATGCAAATCAGTCTGACCCTGTGCCTCATGGGAACAGTCCAGCCCGAACTGCCAAGCCATGCCTTCCCTGGACCGGAAACAAGCTTCCGAGGACCGGTTTCTGGCATTCCAGCCGTCTTCAGCCCGGCTTGCTTGAATCCAGTGGTGTGGAGTGCATGGGACTCACGTCTGAGCATACCCATTCCACTCGGGGTGACAAATGCAAAAACCACACTTGATGGACAGAATGCAGAACAATGTCTTACATTCACCCCAGTACAGAGATCTGGGCCTAAATCCATGGTTTTTTTGCACTCCACACCACCCCAGTTCAGAAATGGCCATATGCAAATCAGTCTGACCCTGCGCCTCATGGGAACAGTCCAGCCCGAACTGCCAAGCCATGCCTTCCCTGGACCGGAAACAAGCTTCCGAGGACCGGTTTCTGGCATTCCAGCCGTCTTCAGCCCGTCTTGCTTGAATCCAGTGGTGTGGAGTGCTTGAATCCAGTGGTGTGAAGTGCATCGGACTCACGTCTGAGCATACCCATCCCACTCGGGGTGACAAATGCAAAAACCAAAGGTGATGGACAGAATGCAGAACAATGTCATACATTCACCCCAGTACAGAGATCTGGGCCTAAATCCATTGTTTTTTTGCACTCCACACCACCCCAGTTCAGACATGGCCATATGCAAATCAGTCTGACCCTGTGCCTCATGGGAACAGTCCAGCAGGAACTGCCATGCCTACCATTCCCTGGACCGGAAACAAGCTTCCGAGGACCGGTTTCTGGCATTCCAGCCGTCTACAGCCCGGCTTGCTCGAATCCAGTGGTGTGGAGTGCATGGGACTCACGTCTGGGCATACCCATCCCACTCGGGGTGACAAATGCAAAAACCACGGGTGATGGACAGAATGCAGAACAATGCCATACATTCACCCCAGTACAGAGATCTGGGCCTAAATCCATCGTTATTTTGCACTCCACACCACCCCAGTTCAGACATGGCCATATGCAAATCATTCTGACCCTGTGCCTCATGGGAACAGTCCAGCCCGAACTGCCAAGCCATGCCTTGCCTGGACCGGAAACAATCTTCAGAGGACCGGTTTCTGGCATTGCAGCCGTATTCAGCCTGGCTTGCTTGAATCCAGTGGTGTGGAGTGCATGGGACTCACGTCTGAGCATACCCATCCCACTCGTAGTGACAAATGCAAAAACCACAGCTGATGGACCGAATGGAGAACAATGTCATACATTCACCCCAGTACAGAGATCTCGGCCTAAATCCATTGTTTTTCTGCACTCCACACCACCCCAGTTCAGACATGGCCATATGCTAATCAGTCTGACCCTGTGCCTCATGGGAACAGTCCAGCCCGAACTGCCAAGCCATGCCTTCCCTGGACCGGAAACAAGCTTCCGAGGACCGGTTTCTGGCATTCCAGACGTCTTCAGCCCGGCTTGCTTGAATCCAGTGGTATGGAGTGCATGGGACTCACGTCTGAGCATACCCATTCCACTCGGGGTGACAAATGCAAAAACCACAGATGATGGACAGAATGCAGAACAATGTCTTACATTCACCCCAGTACAGAGATCTGGGCCTAAATCCATGTTTTTTTTGCACTCCACACCACCCCAGTTCAGAAATGGCCATATGCAAATCAGTCTGACCCTGCGCCTCATGGGAACAGTCCAGCCCGAACTGCCAAACCATGCCTTCCCTGGACCGGAAACAAGCTTCCGAGGACCGGTTTCTGGCATTCCAGCCGTCTTCAGCCCGTCTTGCTTGATTCCAGTGGTGTGGAGTGCTTGAATCCAGTGGTGTGAAGTGCATCGGACTCACGTCTGAGCATACCCATCCCACTCGGGGTGACAAATGCAAAAACCAAAGGTGATGGACAGAATGCAGAACAATGTCATACATTCACCCCAGTACAGAGATCTGGGCCTAAATCCATTGTTTTTTTGCACTCCACAACACCCCAGTCCAGACATGGCCATATGCAAATCAGTCTGACCCTGTGCCTCATGGGAACAGTCCAGCCCGAACTGCCAAGCCATGCCTTCCCTGGATCAGAAACAATCTTCTGAGGACTGGTTTCTGGCATTCCAGGTGTCTTCAGCCCGGCTTGCTTGAATCCAGTGGTGTGGAGTGCATGGGACTCACGTCTGAGCATACCCATCCCACTCAAAGTGACAAATGCAAAAACCACAGGTGATGGACAGAATGCAGAACAATGTCATACATTCACCCCAGTACAGAGATACAGGGCCTAAATCCATCGTTTTTTTGTACTCCACACCACTGCAGTTCAGACATAGCCATATTCAAATCAGTCTGACCCTGTGCCTCGTGGGAACTGTCCAGGCCAAACTGCCAAGCCATGCCTTCCCTGGACCGGAAACAAGCTTCTAGGACCGGTTTCTGGCATTCCAGCCGTCTTCAGCCCGGCTTGCTTGAATCCAGTGGTGTGGAGAGCATGGGACTCACGTCTGAGCATACCCATTCCACTCAGGGTGACAAATGCAAAAACCATAGGTGATGGACAGAATGCAGAACAATGTCATACATTCCCCCCAGTACAGAGATACAGGGCCTAAATCCATCGTTTTTTGTACTCCACACCACTCCAGTTCAGACATGGCCATATTCGGTGCACAGACAAAATATCGACTCCAAAATATCGACTGGACATAATATCGAGTTTTAAATATAGACTGGACAAAATATCGACTGGACATAATATCGACTACAAAAATATCGTTTTTCAGGTAAGTGAAGTAATATCGACTGTATAAAATATAGATAGCAAAAATATCGATTTTTTAATAATATATAATATTTTATAGTGTATTTTTATGTAATAATATGTGTGAAAAGTGTGTATTAATGTTATAAAATATTTTATTAAATGAATTTTGTTTTTATAATAATTGCGTAATGTAATTCTGTAGCGGGTTGTGGGTTTATAGGGGAATAGGGTGGGAAGTAATTTAATAATAATTAATTAATTGATATATGTTTGTAAATATTGTTAATTAATAATTAATTGATAATTAATTAATAATAATTAGTTAATTAATTAATATAATTTTGTACATATTTTGTATTAGTAATTAATTGGTAATTAATTAATTGTAATTAGTTAATGACATTAATTAGAGTACATTTTAATATATATAATTTTGTGTTATTGTTAAGTAATTAATTGGGAAAAAATAATATTAATTATTAAAATAATTACAGCTAATGTGCTAATATATTTACTTTATTGTTATTGTTAATTAATAATTATTTGGTAATTAAATTATATTGATACATTTTGGGTAAAGGAGTATTTTTAGGGTTCAGGGTCAGTTTTCAGTTTTTGGGTAAAGGGGCATTTTTGGGGTTTTGGGTCAGTTTTCAGTTTTAGGGTAAAGGGGTATTTTTAGGGTTCAGGGTCAGTTTTTAGTTTTTGGGTAAAGGGGCATTTTTAGGGTTCAGGGTCAGTTTTCAGTTTTTGGGTAAAGGGGTATTTTTAGGGTTCAGGGTCAGTTTTCAGTTTTTGGGTAAAGGGGCATTTTTAGGGTTCAGGGTCAGTTTTCAGTTTCTGGGTAAAGGGGCATTTTTAGGGTTCAGGGTCAGTTTTCAGTTTTAGGGTAAAGGGGTATTTTTAGGGTTCAGGGTCAGTTTTGGGTTTTTGGGTAAAGGTGTATTTTTAGGGTTCAGGGTCAGTTTTTAGTTTTTGGGTAAAGGGGTATTTTTAGGGTTCAGGGTCAGTTTTGGGGTTTTGGGTAAAGGGGTATATTTTAGGGTTCAGGGTCAGTTTTCAGTTTTTAAACAATATTTTTGCTAATCGATAATGTGACCGTCGATACTCTTTGGAGTGGGAATAGTATTTTTTACACTTCTGGTATTGTACGGTAATATAATAGTATCTTATTTAATTATAATATGTTACTATATATATATGTTTTAACAAATAAGATTGTAAAAAATTATTGTTATTATTTTCATTTATTATTTAATTATTATAATTTAATTTAAGTATTTTTAAGTATATTTTAGTAATTAAAATTTAATATTAATTTAATTTAACACTGTTTTTAATAAAGTCGATATTTTTTACATCTATATTATTGTAAACGATATTTTGTACTCGATATTTTTGTACTTACCTGTTTGTAGATACAAACTCGATATTTTGACTGTCGATATTTTGTCCACGATATTTTGGCAAGTCGATATTTTGTCCCTCGATATTATTTCAGTGATCCGCCATATTCAAATCAGTCTGACCCTGTGCCTCATGGGAACTGTCCAGGCCAAACTGCCAAGCCATGCCTACCCTGGACCGGAAACAAGCTTCTAGGACCGGTTTCTGGCATTCCAGCCGTCTTCAGCCCGGCTTGCTTGAATCCAGTGGTGTGGAGAGCATGGGACTCACGTCTGAGCATACCCATTCCACTCGGGGTGACAAATGCAAAAACCACAGATGATGGACAGAATGCAGAACAATGTCTTACATTCACCCCAGTACAGAGATCTGGGCCTAAATCCATTTTTTTTGCACTCCACACCACCCCAGTTCAGAAATGGCCATATGCAAATCAGTCTGACCCTACGCCTGATGGGAACAGTCCAGCCCGAACTGCCAAGCCATGCCTTCCCTGGACCGGAAACAAGCTTCCGAGGACCGGTTTCTGGCATTCCAGCCGTCTTCAGCCCGTCTTGCTTGAATCCAGTGGTGTGGAGTGCTTGAATCCAGTGGTGTGAAGTGCATCGGACTCACGTCTGAGCATACCCATCCCACTCGGGGTGACAAATGCAAAAACCAAAGGTGATGGACAGAATGCAGAACAATGTCATACTTTCACCCCAGTACAGAGATCTGGGCCTAAATCCATTGTTTTTTTGCACTCCACACCACCCCAGTTCAGACATGGCCATATGCAAATCAGTCTGACCCTGTGCCTCATGGGAACAGTCCAGCAGGAACTGCCATGCCTACCATTCCCTGGACCGGAAACAAGCTTCCGAGGACCGGTTTCTGGCATTCCAGCCGTCTACAGCCCGGCTTGCTCGAATCCAGTGGTGTGGAGTGCATGGGACTCACGTCTGGGCATACCCATCCCACTCGGGGTGACAAATGCAAAAACCACGGGTGATGGACAGAATGCAGAACAATGTCATACATTCACCCCAGTACAGAGATCTGGGCCTAAATCCATCGTTATTTTGCACTCCACACCACCCCAGTTCATACATGGCCATATGCAAATCATTCTGACCCTGTGCCTCATGGGAACAGTCCAGCCCGAACTGCCAAGCCATGCCTTCCCTGGACCGGAAACAATATTCCGAGGACCGGTTTCTGGCATTCCAGCCGTATTTAGCCTGGCTTGCTTGAATCCAGTGGTGTGGAGTGCATGGGACTCACGTCTGAGCATACCCATCCCACTCGTAGTGACAAATGCAAAAACCACAGGTGATGGACAGAATGGAGAACAATGTCATACATTCACCCCAGTACAGAGATCTCGGCCTAAATCCATTGTTTTTCTGCACTCCACACCACCCCAGTTCAGACATGGCCATATGCAAATCAGTCTGACCCTGTGCCTCATGGGAACAGTCCAGCCCGAACTGCCAAGCCATGCCTTCCCTGGACCGGAAACAAGCTTCCGAGCACCGGTTTCTGGCATTCCAGACGACTTCAGCCCGGCTTGCTTGAATCCAGTGGTATGGAGTGCATGGGACTCACGTCTGAGCATGCCCATCACACTTGGGGTGACAAATGCAAAAACCACAGGTGATGGACAGAATTCAGAACAATGTCATACATTCACCCCAGTACAGAGATCTGGGCCTAAATCCATCGTTTTTTTGCACTCCACACCACCCCAGTTCAGACATGGCCATATGCAAATCAGTCTGACCCTGTGCCTCATGGGAACAGTCCAGCCCGAACTGCCAAGCCATGCCTTCCCTGGATCGGAAACAATCTTCCATGGACCGGTTTCTGGCATTCCACCCGTCTTCAGCCCGGCTTGCTTGAATCCAGTGGTGTGGAGTGCATGGGACTCACGTCTGAGCATACCCATCCCACTCGAAGTGAGAAATGCAAAAACCACAGGTGATGGACAGAATGCAGAACAATGTCATACATTCAGCCCAGTAAAGAGATACAGGGCCTAAATCCATCGTTTATTTGTACTCCACACCACTCCAGTTCAGACATGGACATATTCAAATCAGTCTGACCCTGTGCCTCATGGGAACTGTCCAGGCCAAACTGCCAAGCCATGCCTTCCTTGGACCGGAAACAAGCTTCTAGGACCGGTTTCTGGCATTCCAGCCGTCTTCAGCCCGGCTTGCTTGAATCCAGTGGTGTGAAGTGCATCGGACTCACGTCTGAGCATACCCATCCCACTCAGGGTGACAAATGCAAAAACCAAAGGTGATGGACAGAATGCAGAACAATGTCTTACATTCACCCCAGTACAGAGATATGGGCCTAAATCCATCGTTTTTTTGCACTCCACACCACCCCAGTTCAGAAATGGCCTTATGCAAATCAGTCTGACCCTGTGCCTCATGGGAACAGTCCAGCCCGAACTGCCAAGCCATGCCTTCCCTGGACCGGAAACAAGCTTCCGAGGACCGGTTTCTGGCATTCCAGCCGTCTTCAGCCCGGCTTGCTTGAATCCAGTGGTGTGAAGTGCATCGGACCCACGTCTGAGCATACCCATCCCACTCGGGGTGACAAATGCAAAAACCAAAGGTGATGGACAGAATGCAGAACAATGTCATACATTCACCCCAGTACAGAGATCTGGGCCTAAATCCATTGTTTTTTTGCACTCCACACCACCCCAGTTCAGACATGGCCATATGCAAATCAGTCTGACCCTGTGCCTCATGGGAACAGTCCAGCAGGAAATGCCATGCCATCCATTCCCTGGACCGGAAACAAGCTTCCGAGGACCGGTTTCTGGCATTCCAGCCGTATTCAGCCCGGCTTGCTTGAATCCAGTGGTGTGGAGTGCATGGGACTCACGTCTGAGCATACCCATCCCACTCGTAGTGACAAATGCAAAAACCACAGGTGATGGACAGAATGGAGAACAATGTCATACAGTCACCCCAGTACAGAGATCTTGGCCTAAATCCATTGTTTTTCTGCACTCCACACCACCCCAGTTCAGACATGGCCATATGCAAATCAGTCTGACCCCGTGCCTCATGGGAACTGTCCAGCCCAAACTGCCAAGCCATGCCTTCCCTGGACTGGAAACCAGCTTCTGAGGACCGGTTTCTGGCATTCCAGCCGTCTTCAGCCCGGCTTGCTTGAATCCTGTGGTGTTGAGTGCAGGGACTCACGTCTGAGCATACCCATCCCACTCGGGGGACAAATGCAAACAACACAGGTGATGGACAGAATGCAGAACAATGTCATACATTCACCCCAGTACAGAGATCTGGGCCTAAATCCATCGTTTTTTTGCACTCCACACCACCCCAGTTCAGACATGGCCATATGCAAATCAGTCTGACCCTGTGCCTCATGGGAACAGTCCAGCCCGAACTGCCAAGCCATGCCTTCCCTTGACCGTAAACAAGCTTCCGATGACCGGTTTCTGGCATTCCAGCTGTCTTCAGTCCGGCTTGCTTCAATCCAGTAGTATGGAGTGCATGAGACTCACGTCTGAGCATATCCATCCCACTCGGGGTTACAAATGCAAAAACCACAGGTGATGGACAGAAAGCAGAACAATGTCATACATTCACACCAGTACAGAGATCTGGGCCTAAATCCATCGTTATTTTGCACTCCACACCACCCCAGTTCAGACATGACCATATGCAAATCAGTCTGACCCTGTGCCTCATGGGAACAGTCCAGCCCGAACTGCCAAGCCATGCCTTCCCTTGACCGTAAACAAGCTTCCGATGACCGGTTTCTGGCATTCCAGCTGTCTTCAGCCCGGCTTGCTTGAATCCAGTGGTGTGGAGAGCATGGGACTCACGTCTGAGCATACCCATTCCACTTGGGGTGACAAATGCAAAAACCACAGATGATGGACAGAATGCAGAACAATGTCTTACATTCACCCCAGTACAGAGATATGGGCCTAAATCCATGGTTTTTGTGCACTCCATACCACCCCAGTTCAGAAATGGCCTTATGCAAATCAGTCTGACCCTGTGCCTCATGGGAACAGTCCAGCCCGAACTGCCAAGCCATGCCTTCCCTGGACCGGAAACAAGCTTCCGAGGACCGGTTTCTGGCATTCCAGCCGTCTTCAGCCCGGCTTGCTTGAATCCAGTGGTGTGAAGTGCATCGGACTCACGTCTGAGCATACCCATCCCACTCGGGGTGACAAATGCAAAAACCAAAGGTGATGGACAGAATGCAGAACAATGTCATACATTCACCCCAGTACAGAGATCTGGGCCTAAATCCATTGTTTTTTTGCACTCCACACCACCCCAGTTCAGACATGGCCATATGCAAATCAGTCTGACCCTGTGCCTCATGGGAACAGTCCAGCAGGAAATGCCATGCCATCCATTCCCTGGACCGGAAACAAGCTTCCGAGGACCGGTTTCTGGCATTCCAGCCGTCTTCAGCCCGGCTTGCTTGAATCCAGTGGTGTGAAGTGCATCGGACTCACGTCTGAGCATACTCATCCCACTCGTAGTGACAAATGCAAAAACCACAGGTGATGGACAGAATGGAGAACAATGTCATACATTCACCCCAGTACAGAGATCTCGGCCTGAATCCATTGTTTTTCTGCACTCCACACCACCCCAGTTCAGACATGGCCATATGCAAATCAGTCTGACCCCGTGCCTCATGGGAACTGTCCAGCCCAAACTGCCAAGCCATGCCTTCCCTGGACCGGAAACCAGCTTCTGAGGACCGGTTTCTGGCATTCCAGCCGTCTTCAGCCCGGCTTGCTTGAATCCAGTGGTGTTGAGTGCAGAGACTCACGTCTGAGCATACCCATCCCACTCGGGGGACAAATGCAAACAACACAGGTGATGGACAGAATGCAGAACAATGGCATACATTCACCCCAGTACAGAGATCTGGGCCTAAATCCATTGTTTTTTTGCACTCCACACCACCCCAGTTCAGACATGGCCATATGCAAATCAGTCTGACCCTGTGCCTCATGGGAACAGTCCAGCAGGAAATGCAATGCCATCCATTCCCTGGACCGGAAACAAGCTTCCGATGACCGGTTTCTGGCATTCCGGCTGTCTTCAGTCCGGCTTGCTTCAATCCAGTAGTGTGGAGTGCATGAGACTCACGTCTGAGCATATCCATCCCACTCGGGGTGACAAATGCAAAAACCACAGGTGATGGACAGAAAGCAGAACAATGTCATACATTCACACCAGTACAGAGATCTGGGCCTAAATCCATCGTTTTTTTGCACTCCACACCACCCCAGTTCAGACATGACCATATGCAAATCAGTCTGATCCTGTGCCTCATGGGAACAGTCCAGCCCGAACTGCAAAGCCATGCCTTCCGGGGACTGGGGCTGGGCAGAAATGCGATTTCTGCCCAGCCCCCCTCCCAGCGCTGCATTGTTTTCACGGCCGGCCTCTGGCCGTGAGTCGCATTTCTCCTTCCTTCGTGCCCAGCCCCCCTCCCAGCGCTGCCTTGTTCTTATTGTTGTGGTCCCGAGGCACTAACTGCTATGCCGTATTATGTATGTTTTTCATGTCTTTTTGCGTGCTCATTTTAATAGTGAACATACATTTCGTGCATACTTTTTAATGTTATTATCTTTATTTAGAGGAATACACATATATTATGTCCGTACACTTAACTTTTATATTACTTCTGTCATAGTGCTACACCTGCTTCTTTGCTAAACTTCTGTTGGTTGTGTCGTCAAAATACAGAACTTCAGCGTATTGTGTACATGTTTGCTGTATGTGCTTACCTATTACACTCAGTTCGCCGTAGTTCGTTTTCCAGGTGAGCAATAAGTGCCCCTGTAGTCAATATTTGCCAGGCCTTCTATTAAGCAACAATTATGTGCCTCTTCTCTGCCCTCGTAAGCCTCTCATAAACCTTTTTAGCACACTACAGGTCCGTACCTGTTCTCACTATTAAAAAAAACCCAGCGTGCGGCAGATGTCTTACTAGCAGCATGTATAATTTTGCTATTAATATGCCCAAGTGGCAATAAAAGCATTACCGTATTGTGTACGCCTTCGCTGTATCTATTTACATGTTTACTTTACTTACTGGTGCTTTTTTTTATGGAAGCACAATCTTTTTGTGTGCTTTTTTAATATTATTATATTTACTTCAGCAATACACATAACCCCTATGCTCTAATACTGTTATTACTCGTACCGCACTTAGCCCTTAAATCCCTTCACTTTAGCCCAGCCACCAATCAAATTTACATACAGCATAGTGTCTGTCTATTTCAACACTGCATTATTTCTATGCAGCTACAGCCCCGTTCACTCCGCTTAATTATGGACAACACTTTTATCGTGCTGCAGTTATATGCCCTTAATGTGCAGTCACTAACAGCATTGTTATCTTAACACCGTCCATATTATGTTGCATTTGCAAACATTTCTACTTTTCTACAAGTCCCTTAGTCACTAACAGCATTGCTATCTTAACACCGTCCATATTAAGTTGCATTTGCAAACATTTCTACTTCTCTACAAGTCCCTTAACAATGTTTCCACAGCTGTATACCTATAGTTTATTACGCCATGTTCCCCTTCATATTACAACTGCGAGCCTCTAACGTCTGTCTCTGCTGTTCCCCATTAAATTACAAGTTAATCACAGGGTGCTCTACCCTCCTGTTTACTCTTCCGTTCTATAACATTTTTTAGGTCTCGCAGAGAGACCTATTGAAGTCAAACTAGAAAGCTGAGTTCACGATGCGGATTTGTAGAAGTGCACGTGCTCGTGAACGTGCGTCTATCCCCCTGCCTTGCTCTTCAAAGGCTCCCCTTACCATTTGCTCCTGCCTCCCCGCACACTGCTTCACACTTCACGGCCGCCTGACTCGCATTTCTGCCCAGCCCCATTCCCAGTGCTGCCTTGTTTTCTTTCCTTTCTATCCCTCATTTCAAGCTTGTTACAACTTCTGTTGCTGAGCCCTGGGTGCTATTTATTGTATCTGATAATTTCCAGACCCTGCAATCAGGGATTTTTTTCAGGTGAGATAAGTATTGCAACCCCCTCGGGCCAGTCCTAATGAGAGCCTCAGCCGAACCCTCGCAGAGCTTGTCTACATATACATTAAACGGAGACTCATTTTAAAGGATAGTGAACAATTACAGTGCAATTAACTCTCTGGGGCCGGCTTGTGTGTAGTACTGCCACATTCCAAAGCTAATTAAAAAGCTGAGTCGGCTGCAACAAACCTAGCGCCACATGCAGGCCCTCGCTGTTCGACTCAGACTCTCATCCTTCAAAGGGCAGCAGAGTGAGCTGTGATGACGTATCCATAGTTGTTTACAGGGGTCCCAGAAGCTATATAACACCTGCCACATGCTCTCTCCTGTTAATGACGTGGTTCTTTAGGTAGGCGTTTGTGTCCTACTTTAATGTGACATTTTGGGAGCAGCAACGAAGACGCTTTAGACTTTAATTTAACCATTTTGCAGCCTTCTCAGTACCCTTTTCTAAGTGTACAGTTCCGTGACGATAGTGATGTTAATGTAGGAAAATATAGATTTTTCCAGAGGCCCACTAGGCCCCTGATGCGCGCACCTTCTGTTTGCCAGGAAAAATGCGCGCGCACACACATACAACATCCAATTAACCCCACCCGATTTGTAGTAGATTTTGAAATTCACATATTTAGCAAATAATGGATCTCACTCTGCCTCCCCTGCATTATTTAGCTGTACCTGATGTTGGTAATGAATATATTTGCATCCTTGTAAAATGAGAAAACTTGCTTTGCACATTTTGTGTGGACGTGTGCAGGAATTTTTCAGCTGCCAGTGGAGCCGTGTGGATGTAATGCACAGAAGATGTTTATATTCACTATTTCTACATACTGCATCCGAATTCAGAATTACATTGATGCTGTTTTGTGTTCAACTTCTTCTTTCATGCTCGCACGTGCAGATAAAGCCTGTGTGTTTCTTTCTGTTGCACTGTTTAGCGGCAGGGTGTTAAATCGCAATTGTCATGATGATGGTATACACACACAGGTACTAATTGTGCTGGGGAGGCGGAAAAATGGCCATGGCGCTCTCTCACGATAGTAGTCTGAATTTGCCAGAGTCATTGCATTGTATTGCATTTATATAGCGCTTACTAGCCCTGACGAGGCGTCGAAGTCGCCAAAAAGGCAAACTGTAGCAGCTATGTGCATTCAAATTAAAATAGGAAAGCAACATTTGTAATGGCGCCTTTATGCTCCCTGTGTTTTGGCACGTCACTACTTCTCCGGTGATATATGTGAGTAATAAATGCATTGAAAAATAAGTTCAAATATTTTAAGGGTTTGGCTAATTTCAAAATAGATGAAATATAATGGCGTTTGAGACTCTAGGATACAGTTACCTGCCTGTTTTAATGACGCAGAATACCATTTCTCATCCTCCCAGTGCTCAAAGCAACTACATTTTGAACAGCCTTTATCCCAACCCCAGATGATCAAGATTTGGGGTCACCATCTTCTAATTCACGAGTCAGGATAGTATAGGGTGGAAGTATGCTGAGCGGTGACATTAAAAGCTCAACTAATCCCACAAGAGATAGCAACTCCTATCTTTGTAGAAACTTATGGTAGGCTTCATGTCTTATTAAAACAAAATTGAGCTGGCATCCAGGCGATTTATTACATAATCCACACAGTAATACTAATGTAAGATGGGTTGTCCCCCTAAATTGGTTTAATTGCTTCTGAGTGAAAGACTTCTCTCTCATGGGACAGTTTCTTTTGAGTCAAACCTTTGAGGTGATTTGATGATATGAGGTGAGTGTACAGCCTGCATTCATGGACGCAGAGGGTGTTTCTTAAATATCCATTTTCATTCTAGTACAGCGGATACGGTCCGACTTTTTATATTTTCTCTGTCTCTCGAACACGCCCGAGGGCGTTAGACAACGGGACAGGACGTCGCAGATTTGCCCACACAGCTGTATTTTTTTTCTGTGTCCTGTCATTTCCTTCCAGCATTATTTTTTTCTTCTGTTTGTGACTCAACGTCATTGTCCTAACCCCTTAATTAGTCGATCTCTTCACCCCTTACTGTACTTCATCTGTTAGTGGATCACCCTCTTTGCAGTAACCCCTCACCTGGTCCCTGTTCACCCCTCACTCAGCGCTCCTCTTTTCATCTCGCACTTTACTTGTTATGTTAGTGACTCCCCCTCCTTATTGTGACCCTCCTACCCCATTCTTGACCAGTCACTCGCCATGCATTAGCTACAGCTCACCAGTGGGCCTTTTGCCCTTCACTAAAAGCTCCTCTCCTCATCTTCGTTTCCCAATCCTCTCTGCACCCCCAGACTCACCCACTGTTTCCCAAAGTGCACTTCCAAACTACTCTCTAATCATGGTTTACCCAGGTGCTGCTTATCACCCCAGCCCTCGCCCATTGCTTATCCCTATTGAAGCATCTCCTCTACTCGCCACTCTCCCTTTCCATTTACTCCCAAAGCCTTCCATTGCCCCCGTATTACCTCTCCTCACTGGCACTCACTACAAGGGACACAATTTCAAACTGGGTGGAATTACACTCTTTTCCCCACTCTCTCCTACTTCCCTTGCAACATCTTTCTATTTTTAATTTCTCTTTTCTCGCCAAATGTTTTTCCCTCTCTTCCACAATCTCCCCTGCATCACTCATTCCATTGACAGTCTTCCCACCTTCAACCCCGCCCTTCACTCCCTACCTTACTGTTACCCTTTATTCACGCACGTCTCTCCTCTTCCTCGCACAACTCGTTTTTTTTATTATTTCATATTGCCAATGCTTGTTTTCCCTTCGCTTGCCCCGTAATCACTTTAGCAGCGCCCCATTGATGTTCTCCTTCAAAGAACATCCTTTTAGGGCTGCGACAACCCGCCCCCGCCCCCCTTCCCCTCCCCTCCCCCTCCCTCCCTCTCCCTCTCCCCTCTTCCTCGCACAACTCGCGTTTATTTTTTTAAAATGATTTCATATTGCCAATGCTTGTTTGGCATGCTCCTATGTGGCCCTTTCCCGCTGCACACATCCAGCTTTGTACTGTTGCAAGGGCTTGGCAGAGAAGCAGTTTGCACCGCTGCTCCATTTGAGAACCCTTTTCAAGGTAATAGCCTGGTGTTTCCCTGCTGACCACCATGACGTAAACTACTGACCGCCTTCCCTTCCCCGTATCTTTCCACCTCTTTTGGCGCCCCTCCTGTCTAGCACTCCACTATTTGAGCACATTCAGGCATTTTTTAAAATGTTAATTATAAATTGGACACTTAATTCTGGAATCTTGCAAATAAAACGAGCAACCGGGAAGCAAGCCGCTACCTTCCCGACCCCCATCGCTCAGAAACAGGGGCTCTGCTAGCACACGCACAGATAACGCCAGTAGTGAGGACTTGAAACCCTTATCTCAGCTGGCAGCGCGCCTTCCAGTCAAGCTGATGGACCAGGCTGTCGGGAGGGGGCATTTGTGGGTGTAGACAGCAGAGCTGGAAAAGTGCACTGGTCAAATGCAAAAGGATGGCTACAATGTGGTTGGTTACAGTGCTTAATTTGAGTCGGTGGTTTCCGGGGCTCGGCACCGGCTCTTAATTATCAACACCGGAGCTTGTGACAGTCTGCCGCAAGGGGGCATGGTCTTGATAATTTAAAGATGACCACAGCAACAGGTAATCAATAATGTAATCTAAATTCAAAAAATTACTATTAGCCGTACTTCTAGCTTTTGGGGGCCTGAAATAGTCCGAATGATCACACTTATTGGAGTGTGATGGTTAGTAGTCGTGTTGTTACTATCACCCCTGATGAAAACGTGTGCTGTACCTGAAAACAGGGTCAGTAATAAGCTAAGGAAGATGTTTACAATTTTGAAGGTCCTCATTTGACAGGAAGCCACCCCCAAAGTGTTTTGCAGTCACAGCTCAGCAGTACCAATGACATTTAAGCTCTGTGGTGGAGCGGGCGATTGTATTGAAATACCCAGTGCCTCGTTGAGAGAGTGATAGTCTGTTTGTTTCTCAGACAGCTGGCCATTATAGGTGCCTGGTGGCAATGGGCTTCCCAGAGACCCTTAACAATTTGCCCTGCTGTGGGCACATTGTTGGACAATGGGAGTCCTTACTTCTCTAGTACTTGGCTCAGACTTTGCACCTCAGTCCAGCCAGGGGGCAGTGGTTCTCTGATCCTGCAGTACTTGATTCTGCTCTGATCTCTTGTCTGTACATACATATTTTTGAATTATTTCAATAGTGTTTTAATACTGGATTAAACCCTACAGGTAGGTGCATTAGCTACTTTGTGGATGCTTAATTGAATGGCAGAAGTGTTTCTGTGAAAGCAAGATAGAATCACTAAATATTTGCAAAGGAGCATACAATTAGATAGTCGAAATCTTGCCTCAAGAGAAATCTCCGGACATTTATGATTGAAACCATTTCCCTGTTCTCTTCTCTTCTCCCGTGCTGATCTGCTGCTCTCTTCCACCCGCCTCCTTCTTTAACTCCCAGTTTTCTTCTCCTGTGCTAATCTACTGTTCTCTTCCACCCGCCTCTTTATCGAACTCCCTGTTCTCTTCTCCTGTGCTGATCTGCTGTTCTCTTCCAACCCGCCTCCTTTTTAACTCCCTGTTCTCTTCTCCTGGGGCCGAGCTGCTGCTCTCTTCCACCCCACCTCCTTCTTTAACTCCCTGTTCTCTTCTCTTCTCCTGTTCTGTTATGCTGCTATGCTGCTCTCTTCCACCCACCCACCTCCTTCTCCAACCCCCTGTTCTCTTCTCCTTAGCTGATCTGCTGTTCTCTTCCACCTGCCTCTTTCTCGAACTCCCTGTTCTCTTCTCCTGTGCCGATCTGCTGTTCTCTTCCACCCGCCTCCTTCTTTAACTTCCTGTTCTCTTCTCCTGTGATGATCTGCTGTTCTCTTCCACCGCCACTTTTTTAACTCCCTGTTCTCTTCTCCTGTGCCGATCTGCTGCTCTCTTCCACCCGCCTCCTTCTTTAACTTCCTGTTCTCTTCTCCTGTGATGATCTGCTGTTCTCTTCCTCCTGCCTCTTTCTGGAACTCCCTGTTCTCTTCTCCTGTGCCGATCTGCTGTTCTCTTCCACCCGCCTCCTTTTTAACTCCCTATTCCCTTCTCCTGTGCTAATCTGCTGTTCTCTTCCACCGCCACTTTTTTTAACTCCCTGTTCTCTTCTCCTGTGCCGATCTGCTGCTCTCTTCCACCCGCCTCCTTCTTTAACTTCCTGTTCTCTTCTCCTGTGATGATCTGCTGTTCTCTTCCACCCGCCTCCTTTTTAACTCCCTGTTCTCTTCTCCTGTGCTGATCTGCTGCTCTCTTCCACCCCACCTCCTTTAACTCCCGGTTCTCTTCTCCTGTGCTGTTATGCTGCTCTCTTCCACCCACCCACCTCCTTCTCCAACTCCCTGTTCTCTTCTCTTCTCCCGAGCTGATCTGCTGCTCTCTTCCACCACCTCCTTCTCTAACTCCCTGTTCTCTTTTCCTGTGCTGATCTGCTTCTCTCTTCCACGCCGCCTCCTTCTTTAACTCCCAGTTCTCTTCTGCTGTGCTGATCTGCTGCTCTCTTCCACATACATTCTTCTCTAACCGCACACACACATACACACAACCACACCATACACACAATCTCACACACAACCATACACACAACCACACACACACAATCACACCCAACCACACACACAACCACACATACAACGACACATACACACAACCACACACAACCACACACACATCACCACACACACAACCACAACTGCCTCACTCTATCTATCTGTCTATCTATCTATCGCCCTCACTCTATCTGTCTATCGCCCTCACTCTATCTATTTATCGCCCTCACTCTATCTATCACCCTCACTCTATCTATCTATCGACCTCACTCTATCTATCTAGCTATCTATCTATCGCCCTCACTCTATCTATCGTCCTCTCTCTATCTATCTGTCTATCTATTGCCCTCACTCTATCTATCTATCTATCTATCTATCTATCTATCTATCTATCTATCTATCTATCTATCTATCTATCTATCTATCTATCTATCTATCTATCTATCGCCGTCACTCTATTTATCTATCTATTGCCGTCACTCTATTTATCTATCGCCCTCACTCTATTTATCTATCAATCTATCTATCTATCGCCCTCACTCTATTTATCTATCTATCTATCGCCATCACTCTATCTATCTTTTGCACCACCACAGCATCACTCAGGGGCACCACAACATCACTATTCACTACCACAGCATCACTTAACGCCACAGCATCACTCATCGCCATCACAGCATCACTCAGCGCCACCACAGCATCAATCTGTGCAACCATTCAGCAACAACTGGTTCAAATATGTTCTCTCAATGTTTCAAGCTTTATTACAAATGTCACAAAAAGATGTTAATATTTCACTTCCGTTCTTGGATTTTCGTCACAATAAAATACCCTGAACATAATCTTCACAAAAGTTAACTTTTATTTAAGTATTAATTATTTAAAAAAAATTAAAAGCCATTGTTATTTGTAATATCAATACATCTAAGCCACGTAAATACAAAACTTGTTGCATTACAAATGCTATAGATGTCACATTTGCAAAAGTTAAAAGTATTGGCATTGTAAATGACAAAGCTATTAATTTCGCTATTTTCAAAACCAACACATAAATAAAAATGGTGTCATTTACAAGACCAATAGCTCAAACTTTCCTAATGCGAGACCTATTGCATTGCAAATGCTTGTTGCATTTGTCACCCCGAGTGGGATGGGTATGCTCAGACGTGAGTCCCATGCTCTCCACACCACTGGGTTCAAGCAAGCCGGTCTGAAGACGGCTGGAATGCCAGAAACCAGTCCTCGGAAGCTTGTTTCCGGTCCAAGGAAGACATGGCTTGGCAGTTCGGGCTGGACTGTTCCCATGAGGCACAGGGTCAGACTGATTTGCATATGGCCATGTCTGAACTGGGGTGGTGTGGAGTGCAAAAAAACGATGGATTTAGGCCCAGATCTCTGTACTGGGGTGAATGTATGACATTGTTCTGCATTCTGTCCATCAACTGTGGTTTTTGCATTTGTCACCCCAAGTGGGATGGGTATGCTCAGACGTGAGTCCCATGCTCTCCACACCACTGGATTCAAGCAAGCCGGGCTGAAGACGGCTGGAATGCCAGAAACCGGTCCTCGGAAGCTTGTTTCCGGTCCAGGGAAGGCATAGCTTGGCAGTTCGGGCTGGACTGTTCCAATGAGGCACAGGGTCAGACTGATTTGCCTATGGCCATGTCTGAACTGGGGTTGTGTGGAGTGCAAAAAAACGATGGATTTAGGCCCAGATCTCTGTACTGGGGTGAATGTATGACATTGTTCTGCATTCTGTCCATCAACTGTGGTTTTTGCATCAGCCCAGGACCAGCCACGCCAGGCTCTGCCCGGAGCCCAGGCCAGGCACCCAGCCTCAGTCCCGAGCCCAGACCCAGCCCCCAGCCTCAGGCCTCAGGAAATCCCAGCACCCAGCCACGCCAGCCTCGTCCCAGCCTCGTCCCAGCCTCGTCCCAGCCTCGTCCCAGCCTCAGCCCAGCCTCAGCCTAGCCTCAACCCAGGCCCAGCCACAGCCACAGTAAGGACTGGTCTTAAAATTGAGTAGCATTAAGGCAGGTGCCCAGTTAACACCCTCCCACCATCTGTATATTGAGTATATTGAATACAATGTATGTTTGCCCTTAAAATTGTTTCTGATGATAATTTGTGCATAATTTCAGACTTGCTAATTTGGGCTGGTTTTTGGTCTGGAACTGGTCTGATTGGGCTTATTTTGGGCTTATATTTGAGCGGCTTTGGGGTTGTGCCGGGTCTAAAAATCTGGCAACACTGAATTGTCAGTCCCTCTGCAGCACTCCTAGCGACTGAGCAGACCGGGCTCTGCTCTAAGTGTACTTTGTATAAACTGTTATTGGTTTGTATTCTCCACTGTCTGACCGACTCTTCATTAGTATGGAAGGCTGAGAGATGGTTGTGAGTGACCCTAATTGGGCCACTTCCTTCAGTTGGCGCCTGAACACGGACTCCTTTGGGTAAGTGACCCATCCCCTTCTTGCGGGGTGGGGGTGGTGGAGGTCGATGACATTGTAAGGTCCGACGTATGGATCAAAGAGTTCCTGGTACCCGCAGCTGCCCCTTCTGTCCTGCCGGACGGTGCCTCACCCAGTGGTCATCCTGACTGGAGTCCTGAACAGCAAAACCCTTGGATCTGACCGCTTGGTCTGAAGAGTCGGCTCTGAAGAATTAATTTGTTTTACCTGCGTATACCAGGTGAGTTTGTTTTGGTTCTCTGTGTACCATTTTGGTTTGTATTTGGTACGGTCTAAGGAGCGTCTTTGGGATAAAAGCAATTGCAGTTGTTTTGCTAGGCATAACATAGTGAACTGGTTTTCTTTTGAGAATGCCTAGTGCAAGTAAGTTGTTTTTCTTGTGTTGATGTTGCTCTGCTGATGCTCAATTGGAAGAAAGTCAGCCGGCACCTCCAGAAGGCACTCTGAATTTTGATAAGTATGTGAAGCATGGTCTTGGCCCTATTATGTTTAGTACATTATGGCACAAAAATACGAGGGACAATGCCGAGTTGATGGGCACTTTCGATGAACAAAAAGATTGAGTATTTACAAGAACAACTGTTTAAGATACGAAGTAGGCAGTCTAGGTTTGATTCCCTCAGAACATGGCAGAAAGCAGCTAGACAGAAGAGGTTGAAGGCAGAAAAAGAGTCCCGGAAAGCGAGAATGCAGACATTGACTCAGAAGGCTGTGGCATATGACAGGGAAAAACAGGAAAAGGGTGTTGAGTATGAAGATAGAAGGTTTCGAATATAAATTAATAAATCGTATGTGGTTCAGGAAGAAGATTATCTTTTGTCGAGGAATTGTTGGATACTCGACCCCCGCCTCCATATGCCAGACAGAGAATGTATCCCACTGTTCCTGTGCCCTCACAGCCGCCAGTTGCGTCCACTGTCTCTGTCACTGTATCTACTGCTGTTATTTCAATGGCTGCGGCTTCAGCTCCTCCACCTCCTCTTTCTTCTGTGTCTTTACCGTCTGTGGCGACTGTGAGTGTTAGTTCTCCTGCCACACCTATTGCCTCAGCGTCCCTTTCTCCAGCTCTTTCTTCTGCGACATAACCATCCGCACTGTTAGTGCCTGTTACTTCTGTTGCCTCTCCTACTAGGGTCTTTCATCCTCCGACATCAGTAGTAGGACACGGGTACGTGGATTTGAGGATAGGGACTGGATTACATTTATGGAGCGTATTGGAGCGTATGGGAGCGTTAGTGCGATCGGATGTGGGAGACGGTGAGAAACAGGTAATAGCTAATCAGTCTGCACAGTGGGCACATCATCCTATTAATAGTGTAGAGGGTGACTGGGCGACTATGAGAGATTTTGAGCTCTTCATATAACAGCATGCCCTTAAACACATGTGCAACTTTTTTTTTTTTTACAATTTTTATTATTAAGATAATCAATGCATTCCCAGGATAACAAAATTGACATGACGTGTAGATAGACCACAGTATTAGATATACAATTTTCTCCCCATTTCCCATAGATCCACATTTCCAGGACAACATAATTGGCATGACGTGTACTTATGTCACAGTAGTTAAATATACAATCCTCTACACAGTTCACATAGTTCCATATGTGAATATCAGTTTTTTGCACCCTTCCCTCACATACACAGTCATTTTCCAACTATCTGCTTCTCTTAGTGTATTCAAGCACTCGTATCCGAATCAGAGTCCTCAGTAGGCGGTGGTTCACATACATTTCTCCGGTAGGAGTTTCAGCACCCCCAGACCCTTTCTCACTTTTTTGGACAGCCTAGGTGAATAAAAACTAACCTTTCTGCTACCATTGCCAGATCCATATCCTTGTACCACTGGGCGAGCGGGGGCCCATCCTAGACCCCCAACGTTGGGCAATATTCCGCTTTGCTATTGTTATTCCAACGGTCACTCATCCCTGAGCTGTCGTGTTTAAGTCTGTTGGCTCCCATATATTGATCAGGCAACACCGCGGATCTGGCAATACGGTGACTCCTGTGACCTGGGTGAGCGTCCTCATCACTGCCTCCCAATATACCACTATCCTGGGGCAGCTCCAAATGGTATGGGAGAATGACCCTAGCTCCCCGCACTCCCTGAGACAGTTCGGCGTGTCTGACCGCCCGATTCTATGGCGGAGCACCCTCTTATAGTTGTACGGTGGAGAATTTTAAGTTGAACAAGCCGTAACCGTGATGGAATAGCCACCTCTCTAGGAGAAGCCAGCGCCTCCCTCCAGTCTGCCTCATCGATATCCCCCACCTCACTCTCCCATTTGGCCTTAACAGTCCCTGTGGGGTCAGGTCTATTAATAATTATTTTTTTATATGTCTTCGAGATTGCCTTTTTTTATAGATGGTCCGTAAGGAGTCTGTTCTCTAATGGCAAGGATTCCACCGGGGTCCCATCTGGTGGTAATACTGACTGTAGTGCTTGTCTGATCTGCATATAGCGGAACCTTTCAGTCTCAGCCAGACCATAAGTGGCCTGGTGATGCGTGAATTAAACTACCTTACCCTTCTGCCACAGGTCCCCAACAGTTGATATTCCTATGGTGTCCCAGTTGCGAAACCCCTTGGTGTTACCCAGCATTCCTAGCTTCTTTGTGTCCCATAGTGGCATTGCCTGTGTGATCACAACTTCCTATCCCAGCGCGCGCTGAGCCACAAACCATATGTGTATTGTGTGCAGTGTGGTCCGGTGATAGTGTACTTTCTTTTTTTATTATATAGGGCATTCATGATCCCTGCCGGCGCCAGAAGATGTCGATGTAGCCTAAACGCAGGCTCTTCTTGGGGAACATGCAGCCACTGGTTTACCGGGACAAGGTGGGAGGCCCAATAATACGCCCCAATGTCTGGAAGAGCGATCCCGCCATCATACCAGCTTCTAGTGAGTTTTTTTGGTGCTATGCGGGGCGCCTTTCCGTCCCAGAGCAGTGTATTCACCTCCGCGTCGATTGCACCAAAGTACGCTGATGGGACCGGAAACTGAGTGTTTTGCAACGCATATAAAAATCTTGGTAGCGCCATCATTTTAAAGAGCGCAGCATGGCCTAGGAGCGTCAGTGGCAATGTGCACCAATGCTTAACATCTTTTTTAAATTGCGCCTGGGATTGGGCCAAATTTGCCTCAATAAATTGTGCTCGATCATGTGTAACGAATATTCCTAAATATTTAAACCCATTTATAACTATTTGTAGGGTACATCCTCTCGGCAGTCGCGGCGTCGGGCCCTGTAGGACATATAGCAGTGATTTGTCCCAATTTATTGTGTACCTGGATACTCGTCCATATGTCGCACATAGGTCCAGTAGGCAATTAATAGATCGCGCAGGGGACGTTAAGTACAGCAAAATGTTGTCCGCATATAGTGAAATGCGATCTTCCCAGCCGACTGCCCACCGAATGCCCCATATCGTAAGTTCCTGTCTAATCCAGGCCGCCAACGGCTCAAGCACTATTGCGAAGAGCAGGGGTGATAGTGGACACCCCTGTCTTGTTTCTCTTCCTAGTGGGAATTATTTTGAGAGGTAGCCATTAACCACCACCTGCGCCATTGGACGCGTGTATAACAGACAGATTCACCCACTGAATTTTGGTCCAAAGCCCATGTGCTGGAGGACCGCGAAAAGGAAGGGCCACTCCACCAAGTCAAACGCCATACGTGCGTCTAGGGAGAGTATGGCTGCGTCCTCTGCCAATGTCGATTTGAGCTCTATTACACCAAACAGCCGCCTGAGATTAAGTGCTGTGTTGCGGTGTGGCATAAAGCCTGATTGATCCGGGTGAATAATTTCTGACAAATGCGTTTGCAGCCTAGTGGCCAGTGTCTTGGCAAGTATATTTGCCTCCGCTTTGAGAAGCGACATCGGCATATATGGAGTGCATTCTTGCGCCGGCTTTCCGGCCTTATGTATAGCGACTATGGTAGCAAGGCGATGGTTTCCAGGCAGAGCACCAATCTCCAAGCTCTCCGTGTACATGTTTAACAGATGTGGTACTAATTGAGCAGCGCCAAGTTTATAGAGCTCCACTGGGATCCCCTTAGGCACCAGCGCCTTCCCAGTGTGGAGTGCCCTAATCGCCTGCGAGATTTCTTCCTGTGTGATGTCTTCTTCTAAAGCAGTGACTGCGTCCTCCCCAAGGGTGGGTGGGTGTATGTCATGCAGAAAGGCCAGGTTATCCTCAACTGTTGCAGTGGCTACTGGTGTATATACCGATTCATAATGGTCCGCAGGCGCTTCGGAAATCTGTTGCGGGGCAGTTACCATGTCTCCATCTTTGGTACGTATCTGCTTTATCCAATTTCTCGCCCTCTCTTTTTTCCCCAACCAGGCCAGAAGTATGCCCGCCTTATCCCCTTGGCTATGTATTGTATGTTGAGTATTGGTCAGTCTGCTGGTGACCTCCTCTCGCGCGTATGCTCTATATGCCTGCTGTGCCAGGTGTAAAGAGTGCGCCGCCTCCTCCGAGTCGCTCAGCGCTTGCGCCCTCTCTACCCTCGCCATCTCTGCCTCTAGATCGTCAATGTGTTTCTGGTGTTCCCTCTTTTTACCTGTGATCAGTGATATTGCGTGGCCTCGGAGTACCATCTTATAAGCCTTCGATCAAACCGTTGATGAGGGGACTGAGTGTTAATTTTCCTCAAAGTAACACTTAGTGACCTGTAGCAGGGACTTTCGTAGCCTACGATCCTGGAGATATCCCGGTCTGATGGGGAAGAGCCTCGTAGTTTGTGGGGTAAATGATGTATATGTAACAATGACTGGGGATTGGTCTGATGTGCCCCTAGGTAGAAGTCTAATGTCAGTCAAACCCAGCATCCAAGTGGCCAACGTGTAGATGTAGTCTAGTCTAGAGAAACTATTATGAGCCCCGGAGTGAAACGTATATTGTCTATCAGTCGGGTGTCTAGTGCGAAGACGAAGTTGTTGTTGCAACAGGTTTTTAGGGGGACTGGCAGAGGATGTGGTGGTCCTGCCCGACAGATTCCACACACTAGTAGGCAGCCGAATGCTACGCCTTTCGGCCCGAATCAGTGTGCATACTGTAAGCAGGAGGCACATTGGCGTAGCGAGTGTCCTGTACTTTTGCAGAAGGTAACCATTATAAACAATGGGGAAGTCCCAACTAGTCCTTGGACCTGGGTATCGATTGTTACAGAGAAACAGTGGTCCTGGACCAATTATTCAAAGAAATTATTGGATAAAGAAAATTATAATTTCATCCTTTTAGAGCTTACAATAGTTAGCTCACAACCATCTATAAGTCATTGGATTATATCAAGAAGATGCGCAAATACCAGTATGTTGTATTACAATATAATTATTTAATAATTAAAAGAACAAGGTTTACACAAACCTTAGAGGGTCATGGAAGAAGGAAAAGGTTCTAGGGAACGTGTAAAAGGAGGTGCTCAGATATATATAAGAGGAGTCAAGAGAACCTTGAATATAGCCGAGCGTTAGCACTGATCGCTACTTATTGACATATCCGTTAGAAAGATCTTAGTTGTTAAATTGTATTTTTGAGGCCAATTTCCTTAACAGAACTACTATTGTTTGTTTATTGAGTCTTTTACCCATTTTAATTAATTCTACGTGTGTTTGTGGAGTTACCGCCCCCTGTTCTAGGCCACTGCCCTTTCATGGTATATATTCTCCCGCTGAATCCTCACCATTTGGCTGAAACCGCGTTGGAGTAATGAAACCAATTGCAACACTTCCAGGTAATTACCCTCAAAACCGGCACTATTTAGGAATGCATTAGCGCTCCTGGGATAGAATCTATAACAGGTTCCCCTCCTTTCCTTCTAGTTGTATACATTACTCTGTGTCCCGGAACGCTTTATTCAATCGGTAGACTTGTGCCACGTTTGCAGGCCTTGAAAGTATATTCTTCGGATGCTTTGGGCTCCACCACCATGGTTTAGCCAACTTACAGACTGAATTCAAACCAAGTTGGCTCCTGCCATAAATGCGGGTGAGTTACCACACCCTAGCCCCTTGTGTCCCTTTATACTGAACTACATTTATAGAATTTTGGCAACCAATGTTATTATTAATTTGCAGGTATTGGTGCCACATTTATTGAACCCAAATTGGGCACTACATGATTGATGAGGTGGGTCTAATACACTGTTCCCGCCGTTTGAAGTGCAGATACTATACATTGTTAATCTGTATAGGTGCCTGTTTTAAGTTCTAATGTTTTTAATCTGTAGGGTCACTTCACCACTCTCCTTGTCCTGAGGAAGATCTGCATGGCTGAGGTACTAAATTCCCTCAGTTGCCAATAAGACGGATCGAAACGTCAACGATACCCCATATTGCACCTGGACCATTCTCCCTATTCTCCCCATCACCCCCGTTTTCAGTCAAATGAGTCTCTCCTAATAATTTTATGACAAATATATTTCGAATGAATGTTTTGAATATGGCCAGGTTGCATTGAACTGTTTATTCGATATCCGTTTTGTACAATTTTTGTAAATACATGCCCTTTATTTTCTGCATATCTTGAGTTCTCTTGACTCCTCTTCTATATATCTGAGCACCCCCTTTTACATGTTCCCTAGAACATTTTCCTTCTTCCATGACCCTCTAAGTTTTGTGTAAACCTTGTTCTTTTAATTATTAAGTGAATATATTGTAATACAACATACTGGTTTTTGCACATCTTGTTATCTTGATATAACCCAACGACTTATAGATGGTTGTGAGCTGACTATTGTAAGCTCTAAAAGGATGAAATTATAATTATCTTTATCCAATACTTTATTTGAATAAATGGTCCAGGACCACTGTTTCTTTGTAACTTTTGCAGAGATGGCAGTCCCTAGAGGATGCCTTTTTCGTGGACTGGGTCGTTGAGCTGGTGGGGCACAGAACCCTGCAGCTTCACAGGGTCGTTCTGATAATAATTACTTTGACAGCCCTCGTGAGGGAAAATACTATCATGATGATTATGATATGGTGGAAGTGACAGGGATGTCTTGTAGCTAGGATAGTCGGGGGCAGAGTGCGGGACCAGTTTCGATACCTGTAGACCAGCGTGGCCCTTATGTAACTGCGGAAGTGCATGGTTCAGCTAAAGAATTTTTTGGTCAATACAAGTGCGACAAAAAGCTTTGTCTCTTGACATATGGTCCCTGGGGCGGCTCTGTCTGGCCATAATAGTGTTTCAGTAGGTTTTTCTGGTCTACCAGTTGTAAGCCCCATTTCAAAACCTCTTGCGTTGACCATTGGTCCTTTCACTGTGGATTCACCACTTTTGCTGACATCTAATTGTGGTGAAAATGTGATGGGTTTGGATTTGTTGAAAAAATTGCATGCTACAGTTTATTGTTCTCACACGGGTATCTATATGACAATAAGTCCAGATGTAGTGTGCGCTAAACAGTGTTTGTCCAAAGATGCGCCTCTTCCTGTTGAATTTAAAGATGTTGGTAACAATAAGAGAGGAAGGGAACTGACTCAACGCTCCTACCGTGCCCAGCATCAAGGGCGGTGTGCCACTTTCGCTACCATCCCCCTCCCGAGACCCATGGTGCTCTTAATGTTAGCAATCTCTAATAATCTCGGTTCCACTCCATTGTGACGCAATCTTGTTAAAGTGTTTTTACATAAGATAATTTCTTTTTAACACTACTGAACCTAGGTTAGGGTGGGCATTAGTGCGCCCATACCACCGGTGTTCCTCACCACACTTTATCACACTTTATTCCACTGGTCCTGACGAATGCCTGTATAACTACCTTCACATAGGCAGAAACATGTTGACCTCACATAAAGGATAAATCTGGACTTTTAATTGTGGTCCTATATCCTCCACCTCTGTTTTTATATATGTCTGATTGGCAAAACTAATAAAACTTTTTTTGACACAATTGGGAAATTTCTAAATCACTATATTCACACTTCACACTTCAAAAAACCAGCTCCGCAGTAACCTGGCGTTGCAGCACACTAGGGTGGCATTCGGCCACTCCTGGTGGGGTTCGATGATGAAGCATGTCACTAACTAGGTTGGTGAGTGAGGGCTTTCTGAACAACCTAATAAGGTTTCTCTCACAGTTGACCCTGGACTGTCGATATTGTTACATGCTTGCTCTTTCATTTTCTTTGGCATGACGCTCCTTAGTTGTTTTTTCGAATTTAAAGATGTACCACCCACTTTGTGGGCAACAGGCAACACAGACGTGGGACTTTTGCAGCTACTACCAGTTTCAATACCGGTCAAGGATGGTGCTATTTTGCCCTGTATTACTCAGTATAAAATAGCACAGGCCAGAGAGCGAACCATATTGCAAATTATTCAGAACTTGATTAAGAAGGGAGTGGTAGAGGAGACGTCTTCTAATATTTGTAATAGCTCTATTATTCCAATTCTTAAACATATGTCCTTAGGTACTCCTGATGAGCATGAAGATGTTTATCTTTTTGTGACTGATTTGCGCAAAGTTAGTAAAATAGTGGTTCCCCAGTTTCCAGTGATCCCTGACATTACTACTCTTTTGAAGATGATTCCTTCTTCTGCTAAATTCTATTCCGTCATCGATTTGAAAAATGCATTCTTCAGTATTCCTATTAATCCAGATAGCAGATATCTGTTTGGGTTCACTCTAGCTAGGAGGAGCTTTAGGTTCTGTAGAGCTCCTCAGGACTATATAGAGAGTCTGAGCATCTATAGTCGGGCTCTGAAAGGTCAATTAGATTCCCTTTCACTTCCCACAGGTAATGTATCAGTGCAGTATGTTGACGACCTCCTTATCGCTTCTGATACTGAGCAGGGTTGTAGAGATAGTACTGTCAAATTGTTATTGCATTTGGCCCAACATGGACATAAGGTGTCCCTTTCTAAATTTCAGTATTGTCGACAGGAGGTCACCTATTTAGGCACCGACTGTCGAAGGAGGGTAGGAGATTTACCCCAGAGCATATCAGTACCATTGTTAAAATGCCCATTCCACAAACTCAGAAAGATGTGCGCGCTTTCCTAGGTATCACTTTCTACTGTTGGCAGTGGATACCTAACTATTCCTTATTAATCAAACCCTTGCTTGCACTAACCACTAAAGATGTGCACGAGCCACTGCCCTAGATGCCTGAATGTCAGAAGTCTTTTGAGCAATTGAAAACTGTGCTTTGTTAAGCTCCAGTACTTGGCACCCCTGATTACAGCAAATTGTTTGTGTTGTAAGTCCATGAGATGGTTTGTTGCGCACTTTCTGTTTTAACACAAATATTTGGAGACAAGCAGAGGCCGTGTGCTATTTCTCTGCTTTTCTTGATCCTGTCGCAAGAGCCCTCTCAACCTGTCTAAGAGCTGTCACGGCTGTGGCCGTCTGAATAAGACAATAAGACAATCGTACTTGATACTGACCTCACAGTCATGGTACCCCATGCTGTGGATATACTTTTGAATAAGACCAAGACACAGCACCTCACCAGTGCTTGTCTGATTGGCTATGAATTAACATTGTTTGCGTAACATATTACGATCAAAAGATGTGTCACTCTGAATCCAGCCACGTTACTGCCAATCCCTCCTGAGAGTGATGAAGTCGATAAACATGACTGCATCTTCTGGACAGTACGCGACGGTACCTGTAATACGGTCTCCGTTCTCTAGCGTCCATAAAATCCTCGAGGAGGAGCGGCGGGGAACGGAGACCGTATTACAGGCACCGTCGCGTACTAACGCATCACATCTACCTTCCAGCCGGTTACCCTACCGAGCACTCTGACCCCCCTCCGCCTTGGAGTTTCCCCTAAAGGGTCCGGAATCAATATACTTCTCGCATTGCCAAAGTGATACTTTCCAGCTAACCGGGGGTCTCGAACTACCATTCCACTTGGAATTGAATGTGAAACTTTTTCAGGAATACATCGTGGTCTACTGTGATCATTCTTACAGATCAGCCTCCTAGGAGTAACCTCATCTAGGATCATCACATGGACCTGACTATTTAGTACATGCCCTGATGAAATTCCCTAGGCACGAATGGGAATGAAACGCGTTGGCTGTGCCGTTGTATGTGAAAATAAAGAATACATTTAGAAAAAGAACAGAAGATCTACGCTTTTTTTGGACTCTCTTAGAACATTGACTTCATTGAGTGCGCCTCTCTATTCTTTTATACTGAGTGAGGGACTGGTTGGCAATATTTATTTTAATTTTATTTTATTTGAAAAGTTTTATAAAGCGCAAACAAGACCCAGACGGGTATCAGAGCGCTGTACAAAGAGAAAAACTAAAGTTAACTTGAGTAAACAGTATAAGTACAATACAATAAGGCAACATAAGAGGAACATGAAGCATAAAAGTAAATGTGGGTGCTAGGGAAGAAGTGGTAGCAAGTGAACAAAGAGGTAAAAGCTCTACTAGTCGGCCCGTGCCATTTTAGCATCACACTACGTCCAAAGAACGACAAAATACATTTATAAACTAAAATAAACATTATTGTGAAGCACATATTTCAAAACACAGAGTAAGAATGATTGTCAAGCATACATTTCAACACACAAAGTAAAAATGATTGTCAAGCACGAGAGGGCCGTGTCTAGCAAATGACATAGGCTATTGCTGATGAAGTTCTTCCAAAAAATTCTTGGAGCCAGCCCTGAGAAGGTGCGAATGTAAGTTCTCTTTTTTGTTGAATTTAGGTGGTTTCAGTAGATGGGTATTAGAGCTTCTTAAGTTTTGAATGGAACCGGAGAGCTCGAGTTGTTTTGCCAGGTAAACAGGGCTATTGAAGTGTATAGCTTTATGCTTCAGACAGGCTATCTTGAAGCAGATCCTTGCTTCAATGGTAAGACAGTTAAGTTGAATTGAGTCATGTGAAATATGATCATGCTTTCTGGAGCTTGTGATTAGTCTGGCAGAAGCATTCAGAGTAGCTCTTAGCGGAGCTAACCTAGATTTAGGAAGCCCAGCTAGGGTCACCAGGCCATATTCTACTCTTGAGATAACTAAGGATTGGATAGCTGACTGGATGTCCTCAGGAGGTAGGAAAGGTTTGATTTTCCTAAGAGTGTTGAGCTGGTGATTGGCACTCTTAATGGTGGCACTGATGTGACATTGCATGTTTAGAAATGTGTCCAGGGTGACACCTAAAGAACAAGCAGGGTGCAGTGGAGTGCATAGATTTTTTTAATCCAGTTTTGCGTAAGGGTCTCGTGATGACAGGGGGTAATCGGGAGAAATTCCGTTTTGAGTTTTAATGTCATCTGGAAAAGAGATCTTCAAATACAGTTGAGTGTCATCCACGTACATATGGTACTGAATGTTTGGACCATTCAGAATAGCAGTTAGAGGTTCCATGAATAGATTGAAGAGCGTGGGGAAGAGTTTATATTTATGCGGTACTCCAAAAGAGACCGTGGTGCTGGCAACCAAAGATTGGTTGACTTTGATTCTTTGTGATAGGTTATGCAGGAAAGAGAAGAACCAGTTTAAGACAGGGCCAGATAAACCCATCCTATATTGAAGAAGGTTAATCAAGTATCAAAAGCTGAGGACAAGTCCAGAAGAATTATAAGATAAGGAGTATCTTGGTCAAGAGCTCTTATGGCGTCATCAACAATGTGAGTTAGTGCTGTTGCTGTACTATGACCTGATCTAAAGCCTGACTGATGTTGGTCTAGGAGCTGAAATTTCTCGATGTGGACGCAGAGCTGTGTGTGCACACATTTCTTGAGCAATTTCGCTAAAGACATGATGCTGGTGATCGGACGGAAGTTATTGGGATCTGTTAGGTCTGCATTGGGCTTCTTGGGGATGGGTATGACTTGCTTCATTTTTAGGCAGTCAGAAATCCTCCCCTGTAAGAGAGAGTGTTGGATGATCCTGAAACAGAGAGGCAGAATGGCCCCATTGAGGTCTTTGAGCAACTTGGTGGGGAGTGGATCACTGAAATGGTTGGATGGTTTAAGAGATGCCAAGGAATGTGCCGCTTCTCCAAATACATGAGCAGGACGGTATTCCAGCAGGCATTGTTTTTGGGTGTGTACTCTGTGGGGTAAAGCGGAGCACACTATGACGCAGGTACTGCCGATCACAAGGAGCTCGTAAACAGGTTAGCAGTGGCACGTTGCAGTTCCTACTCAATACTCCTAGACTTTTCAGAAAAGTGTGCAGAGAAGTCCTCACTGGGTGCAGAGGTTTGATTGCTGGATTAGGATTAGCCTGTTGTTTAATTATATTAAACAGTTTCTTGGGACGGTTTTTAGTGCTGTCCAGCTCCCTGAAATGATCTGATTTAGCAATGTGAATGACTTTGTAATAAGAGCTTCTCATCTTCCTTAACTGTTTGAGACTAGAGGTGGAGGGGGCATTTCTCCAATGTATCTCAGAGAGCCTCAGTTTGCGACGTTTAAGGGCACCATTGAACCAAGGTTTGGATGGTTTGCAAGGAATCCTTTTGAGAAGCTTTGGGCTGCAGAGTCGGGAATATTTGACATGGCGTTGAAGTAATGATCCTTCAACTCTTCAGTGGGCAGTTCCAGAAGATTCTTGCTCAAGTTGGATAGGTTAGAGATGTTGATGCCTCTCAGATTACGAGTAAATTGCTTTTTTTTGAGCGGTTATCCTTGTCTGAGCAATAACTTTACCTGAATGTGAAAGGAGATTTGGTGATGATCCGACCAATCATATGGTACTTTGTCATCCAGTTGAATGATGTGATCTCTAGCTATGAAGAGGTCAAGGGTAGCGCCCTTATAGTGGGTGGGATTGTTGCAGGCCTGTATATAGTTGAGGTCGGAGAGGAAAGTCTTAAAAGCACACAAACAAACTTGCCCTTGTTCCAAATTTCAGTGACTAGGAACTCAGGAGGACATCAGATCCTTATGAGTTTGCTTCAACACAAGGCTAGTACGATGGATGCGGGCAATGCCCCCATCCCCAATTTAACAGATCTATTGCATCTGATAATTTCATAGCCAGGAGAAATTAAGATATCAAGAATTGGAGAGGAGGAGTCATTAAGCCGTGTTTCCGTAAGAATCAGGAGGTCTAATTCTTGTGATATGATGAGTTTGGAGATATCCGCTGCGTGTTTCACTGCTGATCTGCAGTTGAGAAGCATCGATTTGATATGAGAGTTTGTAGTTGCTTGCACTAGCCAGGATGCCTTTGGAGTAGTGCATAGCTTTGGGCGACTATGGGCAGAGAGAGGGTTTCTTACTTAGCATGGTATAAAGATCCAACATGGGCATCTAATATTGAGGCTTTTGTCTGCTTTGACACTCCCTAAGCAATTGGCTATAGTAAAGTGTAGTGCTCACCGAAAGGTTACTGATTATGTGTGATGGGGTAATGCATTTGCAGGTCAGACGGCTAAGGAAACACCCTGGAATAAAATGAAAAGGATGTTCGCAGCAGGTCTCACTAGGTGGGTGCCTGAATTACTATGTTTGAACACACACTTGAGAATGTGAAAGAGATACAGTGTGAAGCCACAATGGAAGAGTTAGAAGTGTGGCAGGAAAGCACAGCAGAATTGAACGATGAGGGATGATGGATTGATAAGTCAGGAAAACAGAGATGGATGTTGACAGACGCATATATTCTTCCTGTAGTCACAATGGCTCATGACCCAGCCCATATTGGTGCTAAGGGTATTTGTAGTTGTTAGATCACACATGGCAGAATGATAACATTTTGAAAACAGCTGCACACTTAGTGTTGTATTTCATGGTGTGCACGATGCACAGTCCTGAAAAGGGTACCCCTACACCACTGGGTAATTTTGCACCACCCACTTTCCCTTTTGAGGTCCTCCAGATGGACTATGTTTCTGCTTGCCCCATTTGATCTGGAGTGATAATGGGAGTCATTTTGATGCTAAGGTGATTCAATTAGTTTGCGATGGGTTGTGTATTAAGCAGAAGTTTCATGCTGTCAATCATCCATAGTCAGCAGATTTCGTTGAAAAGTACAATGGTACTCTCAAGCTAAAAATAGCAAAGATTCAGGAGACCACAGGGTTACAGTGGCCAGATACTTTACCATTAGCTCTTTTGTCTACAAGAACAATAGCATATTCTAGGACAGGATTGTTACCGTATGAGGTTGTGTTTGGACGCCCGGCAAATGTCTGGGGCGTCCCCCACCTTTGGTGGTTTTCTGATAATGAGTATCAGTTGTTGATAGATTATCTTTGCCAATTAACTGAAAGTTTGCGTTTATTCACCAACAGGTCCAGGAATCCCTGCCACTTACACTAGAGGGGACCAGATACGATATTCAGCCTGGAGATTTTGTCCTGATGAGCAATTTTCAGCGGAAGAAGAGTTTGGAGCAGCGGTGGAAGGGGCTGGAACAGGTCCTCCTATCAACACGCACACAGTCAAGGTTGCTGGCTGTAAGAACTTGATCCATGCGACTCATTGTCACAGGGTCCTTCTGTCTCTTCTGCCCTATGATCAGTGGATAAAAGATGGAGTAGGGGACTCTGAGTGTGAGAAGGTGCCTCGATTTGTCCCCTTCAGTGACCAAAACGGATGAGGAAAATAATGAAGTGCTAGTTTAGGGTGATGTAAGATTTGTGCACTGTTTGAACATTGGACAGGATAGATTAAACGTGTTCCCTTTGGGGGGTACATTATCCTGATTAATGTGGGAACCCGAGCTTAGGACAGAGCAAGCTCCACCGACGGTGTGGATGGACAATAGGAGCCTGTACCAGTGAGGCTCTGACGGACACTGGCAACTTGTATATTTTTCTTGTTGGCATTTTGCCCCTTTGATTCATCATTTGTTATGCATCCCTTTGGCAGAATGGTTGCTGATGAAGAGTAGCCAGTGATTCCCCTTGTTCATACACTTGTATTTTGGTCAACTAAGAAACAGATACTATGTACTACTTTTGTGATGTCACTCTCTATTAATTCTGGGTGGGGTGTCCTGTGTTTTTGAGCATGATCAGAATGCACCGTCAAGTGTTGAGAACAAGATTGTTTTCCAAACCCGCACTAAAAGGACAGCCTTGAGTAATGTATTTCTAGACACACATAAAAGATTTTTTGGAGCAGGCACAGCTTGTTATCCCACCGAATCTGTTACAAGTTTATGGACTGCTTACCCATTGTCACTGATCAATTACTTGTATACTCGCGCAGACCACTTCATAGAAGTAAGGGGTGAGTTTGGTATGGGGTACCCTGGCCCTTGTTTGTATTACAAAAAGCCGCGAGGAAAGGGGTACCGGGGGTGTGATAATAATACGTACTGTGATCACTTGTATATGAGGGAGCAGAACATCACCTTGGTGGGCTGGCATTATCAAGATTTAACGGTTACTCGAAACGCTGGTTTTTATCCCGCATGTTGCCTGATAATTAATTGCACTGATGCATTTCTGTATGTCAATTGTTCTTGAGTAATACTGTTCAAAAATACAATGTCTCTAGTGAAAAAGAAGGATCCGAGTACCTTCGGAATAAATACTAGATATGCTCCTGTAGATTATCAAGGCCCACTTTATGCACACCCATGATTTTATTTTTATCCAATGGCACCTACTCAGATGTTCATAATGACACAGATGATGTTTCTTTAGGAATGGTGCTCCCCCTAGGCATACCCTGTAAGTATAGCAAGCCTAGTGTAAGATGGGTAAAAAGAACATTGACTGCAGAGTTTTGTGACTTAGTGACAGATTTGGAAATTAATAATTATAGTAATGGTATCTGTATATTCTTTCTTCTATTATTACCTTTGGTGGTACTGCAATGGCCAGGGGTGAAAGAGCCACAGAATATTTTGGATGCAAGCTGCAGATACTGTCTAAAGTAGCAGCATTATTACTTGACATCACCACCCAATTGGAAAGTATGTGGCTATATTCCGAGCAGACTAGATATGCTGTTGATTTCATTCTAACGAAGAATGGTGGTGTGTGCGCTGTAGTAGGAGTCCAGTGTGTAGTCGAGATCACTAATATGAAAAAGAACATTACCCAACGCATTTTAGACATCTTAGAAAATGTAAAAGGAATGGAGAGTGGGAACTGGAGTTGGTCACTTTTTAGGTATGGCACTTAGAGTTGCAGTGCGCAGCACTGCTCTCGCAGCGCAATACTTTATGTAATCAGTAAAAAGCCTTTGGAAAGCTGACCACATGCTTGTGCGTGTGGTTTTGTTTTCCTTGCAGGCTATTGGGCGTTGCGTGCGTCTTTCTAACAAAGACAGCACGCAATTGGGCAAATGGGGGCGCCTGTCCCGCATTTTGCCCCGCTCACGGTTTATTGGTGTCTGTTAAACGCACGGCCGACATCTGTTTTGCATTATTGTGCCTAGACTCATGCGCCATAATGCAAAACAGATGGAGTGCTCCCTCACACCACTCTCGGCTTATTACAGCCTTCTGTTTGTCACCTCTGGCTTCTAATTGTATTTTTAGAAATCTGAGAAACTGTTTTTTTTTCTATTTTTAAAGCTCATCTCTGAGGAAACTCTTTGTGACTAAAAGAAAGCCAGATGAATAATGCAATCTTAGATACCATCTAACCAGGCACGAGTGACTAGCTGTGTTCTCTCGTTTGCACAAATGGATGGAGCTGAAGTGTTAAAATTCATGAGTTAGGAAGCTGCTCTGTGCAGATCTGGCTTCCCTCGTCAGGCTAAAGGAGCATCATTGTGCGTAAAATATGAAAGATGTCACCTATGTGTGTGCCTTCGTGTGTGAAGAAAAGGCTACTGGGAGCATATTTAAAAACAATCTAAATATTCCATCCTAGTGACCGTGCGCTAGACATTTTTATTTTACTGTAAGTTAAAATAGCTGCCATGGCAAGATGAAAAGGATGCAGATAGGTGTTCCTTGGTTCAAACCGAAGTAAGCCCTGTAATCAGCAAGAATCCGCGGAGTGTATTCGGGTGTATTTTTAAAGCTGAAGTTATCAATCGGTTATCATACCAGTCGGTGAAGTCCATTCTTGCTTCGGGCCAATACACAGGAAGTCCCTTGGTGATTCCCTTCCTTCCAACCCTCCAGGCACTGATATGGCTGCTGGCTGCTTTAACTTCTGATTGCCAAAGTCAGTGGAGTTATAACTTACAGACCTTCGGCTTTCTCAGCATGGTGGGCTACAGTGCACTTTGTTGAATAAAGACATACATCATAAGTACAATGAAACCTCCATCTTTGCTTGAATATAGTGCATCAGACAGGGTGCGAGTCACACTGGCACTGCTGCGTGCTTAGAGAGCCTCTCGTTGAAATGTAGTTTTGTGCGGGTTAACAAAGGTGGCCCGAGTTCTTGAAGTGACTAATGGATAGTTGGTCCTGACGGTGGCAAGGTGCATGGCATATCCTCGTGGAGTAGCGCACTGGCAGTATAGAAGACAAGATATCCCCTCCTCTGGGCAGAACTTATTGAGAACTTGGGGCCGAAGATGGATATGCACTCTTTCTAGAAGTGCCAAATCACTACATTTATCGGCACGTCTCAGCGCATCATATCCGCAGTCTTACCGCTGCTTTGTAGATTACAAGAGCGAATGAATGCCCTCAGGTTGAACCTTTAGCATGTCAGCACTGTTGCATCACCTGACTAGGTACGGGCTTGTGTGTGTACTCAGACAGGGCCTTAAGTAGTCCGATTCTCAGACCCTGTAGTAATTACAAACGGACTTGACCATTATATAATTCTTTAATGCTTGAATAATAAAAACCATTTCAACACGTTCTCTGACCTATACCTAAGTAGCCAATTCTCCTCCCCATTGCAAGTTGTGGAGTCTCCCCAAATAACGATCCTGGAAATACGAATCAACACGTTCTCTGACCTATACCTAAGTAGCCAATTCCCCTCCCCATTGCAAGTTGTGGAGTCTCCCCAAATACCGATCCTGGTGTTATGTGGTCAGCATTCTAGTAGCTGGGGTGGGTGGAGCCAGATCGGTGTAAGGGAAGAGGAGGAGCGTGGACAGGATGGGGCTAGTTAGAGTAGGGACAGGGAAGTGATAAGAAGTGAGTAATAAAGCTCCTGAATAGTTAAGCACGTGTCTGTCATTATTGTATGAGAGAGACACAATAACTGGCGACGAGGGTGTGATGGGCATGATCACTGCCCACAGAACCCCACGAGAGTGCCCTGTCCCGTGCAGCATCGAGGAAAGGAGAACGCTGCCAAGTGAAGCGGAGCTGCCGCCTGAAAGGAGAGGCCAGCAGCAGGTGACCCTGTCCCTCCAGCGACTGCGAGGGAGCCAAGAGGGGGCCGAATCAACGAGCACTGAAACGCTCGGGAAAAGGAAACTGTTCGCGCGAAATGAGACTCACGCCGGATGCGTGCAACTTGGTGTGCGCTGAAAAAACAGAAGTCGGGAGCCCACTCCGACTCTGCCTGGCACCCCAAAGTGGAAGAAACCTGCTCCGAGCGGAGGACGCTGCCCCAAGAAGGTCCGCTGGCAAGCGCCGTTGAGCGCGTTGAAATTGGAGCTCAATCGGCTTCCGACATCGGAAACCTCACGCCCGATGCTTGAGCTTCGGCACGCTGTCGCCGAGTGAACGCGGGACCTGGGAAAGCAAGGTGGGAGCCCACCCCAACCTCACCTGACTGTGGCAGATGCTGAGGAGAACTGAATCCTGAAGTGTGCTGCCTCCTGAGAGCGACTGCTGGTGAGTCCCGAGTGAAGTAGCTGGGTGCCGAGTGAGCAGAGAGAAAGCCTTGTATGCATATAGCAACGGCGGCCATCTTGAAGTCAGGCAGCTTTAAGGATAGACCCATTGGTCATTGTGGGGCGGCCATCTTAAAGTCAGGCAAAGTAATTGGCCAGTGAAACGACACGCACGAGCTGCAAAGAGACGCATAACAAGTGTGAGATAGCACAAGTGACCAAGAATAAACAAGCACAAGCGAAGCTAAATAAACATTGCAAGAGAAACGACAGCAATTAACCTATCCAGGCACCTGCGAACAGGTCGATTAGAGGCAGTAACGGCGGGAAGCACGTGTTACCAAGATGGTGACACCAGAGACATCCCCACAGCGAAACGAAGTCAAGCCGATCGTTGCAGGAGGGTCGCACCTGCGGGCCCCGGAACCCCTAACACTGACCACAGGAGGGAGCATGGGTCCCAAGTGGCAAGAGTGGCTTGAAGACTTCGAAGACTACATTGAGGGATCTAAAGTGACTGTCAATGAAGAGAAATTGATCGCTCTCCGCAACCTGGCAGGTCGGGAGATAAGCAAAATAATTAAAGATCTTCCCCCTGCAGATGCCGGAACCTATGACAAAGTACGTGAAGCGCTGAACAAGAAATTTCTCCATTAAAGAAATTTGGACTATGAACGTCATGCGTTTCATCAAGCGCACCAAGGGAAGGACGAGGCGATGAGCGCATTCATCACCCGACTGCGACGGCTATCCCGACATTGTGAATTCGACACCTTTTCAACGGATGCTGCCATAAAATCGCAAATCATAGATGGGTGTCACTCAGAAACCCTCAGGAGGCGGTTGTTAAGAAAACCCCATGAACTAGACGACATTGAAGAAATGACTCGCGTCTATTATCAGGCCAAGGAGCATGCCACCAACATTGAAACAGGACGCAACGAGAGTCATGAACAAGTGCGTCGCGTCCAAGCCAAAGGCAGCAGTCGAAGAAGCTCGAAAGACAAGCAGTGGAGGTCACAACCATCGTCTCACCAAAGGTATCCAGAACACAGGAGACGAGAAACTGGGCAGAGGGAAAGGAGACCGGAGAGGACAAAAAATGCTACAGGTGTGGATATGACTACCCTCATGCGGATGCTTGCCATGCCATGGGTCAGAAATGTAGGAAGTGTGGGCGGACGAACCACTTCGAAGCGATGGGTGGGGACTATCACAAAGAGAGGCGAAGCGAAACAACGAGGTCGTCTCGTTCTGGCACAAGAAAGCATCATATAAGAGCTGTGCAAGGAAAGACCACATTATCCTCAGGCTCATCACATTCCAGCCGAGAGTCGCGAAGATCCAGATGGGAGTTTAGATCACCGTCCCGGGACTCCAGATCATCATCCAGAGACTCTGAATACACAGTTGAATACGTGAACATGATTGCAGACCCTGACCAACTCAAAAAATATCCACGCTTGGACATAAAAGTAGGGAACCATGACACTAAATTTGTGCTAGATAGTGGGGCTTCGCTGAACTATATCCCGGTAACAGAATATGAGAGGATGAGCCCTAAGCCTCCACTAACGTATGCACCAGTCCGAGTTTTCACTTGGGTGTCCAAGAGACCACTTCAATGCTTGGGCAAATTCCCAACGACACTCAAACACGACGCCATCACCATACCGGCGGTCATACATGTCATCAAGGGCCCAGAGGCTGACTGTCTACTCAGCCTACCAACTGCAGAGCGTCTCCGCCTTGTTGAGATCCTCTTTAAGGTCAACGATGACCAAGACATTGTCAGCAAGTTTCCCAGGCTGTTTCAAGGACTGGGGAAAATGAAGGGTTGTCAAATACGTCTACACATCAATGAACAGATAAGGCCCGTGGCACAGCACCCTCGATGTGTACCATTCCATCTCCAGAAAGCCGTCGAGGATGAACTTCATGACCTCCTGTCAGCAGACATTATTGAGCAGACGGATGGTCCGACCCCATGGGTATCGCCAGTGGTTATCGTACCCAAGAAAGGCACTATTAACAAAGTGAGACTGTGTGTCGACATGCGATTGCCCAACACTGCTATTGAAAGAGAGCGCCATCCTGGGCCACATCTGAGCGTCATGATTTCTGCTTTGAATGGGGCGAGGGTATTCTCGAAGCTGGATTTAAACAAAGGCTATCACCAGCTGGAGTTGGACGTCCAGTCCCGTTACATTACAACATTTGCAACCCACTTAGGACTCTTCAGATACAAGAGACTGAGCTCTGGGGTCTCATCAGCCGCAGAAATTTTTCAGGAAGCAATCCGGCAGATCATTCAACATGTCCCTAACACTCTAAATTACAGTGACGACATCCTTGTGTACGGTTCCAACGTCCGTGAACATGACATAGCACTTGATCGCGTCTGCCATGCCCTGCTAGATGCAAACCTGACATTAAACAAAGACAAGTGTGAGTTCCACCAGTCCACTTTAAAATTCTTTGCCCACATTTTCTCAGGTGCAGGGATGAAACCTGATCCGGACAAGATAGCGACTCTGAACAACACCAAGAGCCCTCAGGATGTCAGTGAACTAAGATCATTCCTGGGGATGGCCAGCTACTGCGCCCGTTACATCAGAGACTATGCGACCATCAGCCATCCTCTTCGCATCCTCACCAATCAAGGACAACCTTTTGACTGGACGCCCCAGTGCGAACAGGCGTTCAGGGAGATCAAACATGCAGTGGAGTCTGCCGACAATCTCTCGTACTTCAATCCTAGACGGAAAACCGAAATCACAGTAGATGCTAGCCCCGTGGGGCTAGGGGCTATCCTAGCACAATATGACGATGACTCTGACCAGCGACGTATCGTTGCCTATGCCAGTCGCAGCTTGTCTGATCCTGAAAAGGCATACTCGCAACCTGAGAAAGAAAGCCTTGCGGTGGTTTGGGCAGGTGAACATTTTCATGTTTTTATTTACGGCAAGCACTTTACTTTGATCACCGACCATCAGGCGCTGGTCACCATCTACGGCAACTCCAGATCCAAAATGCTTCCGAGGATTGAGAGGTGGGGCTTGAGACTTCAGGAGTATACTTTCACTATTGTCTACAAACCCGGGAAGGCAGAAAACCCGGCTGACTATATGTCCCGTCATCCCCTTGCATCATCGGACTCCAACCCCTCCATTGCCGAAGAGTACATCCACTTTGTGGCCGACTAAGCATTGCCACCTGCCATTGCCATGGAAGTTATCCGAGAAGTCACGGCGCAAGATGCTATCCTGCTGAAAGTACTCCGCAGAATTCAAACCAACCGGTGGAGACATGATCCTCAAGAAGAAGACAATGACCCGGCGGTCAAGCAGGCGATGCAAGCATTCCGACACGTCTGTGACGAACTGTCTGCTACCACAGATGGAATAATACTACGAGGTCAACGGATCGTGGTCCCCAATCAGCTTCGGCAAGGTGTCATCGACCTTGCACATCAATGCCATCGAGGAGTAGTATCAACAAAGCGAGCCCTCAGGGAAGGTGTGTGGTTTCCTCTCCTCGACCAAATGGTAGAGTCCACCCTGAAAGATTGCCATCTGTGCCAGCTGACCAACAAAGGCGACCCAACCGGCTCCATTGAAAATGACCACCCTACCCAATGGAGTATGGCAAGAACTTGCCATGGATTTCTACTGCCCACTATCCTCCGGCAAGTACGTGGTCGCCATAATCGATGAATACTCCCGATATCCCATAGCGCAATTCGTGCCATCCACAAGTGCCTCCAGCACTCTCGAAGTGCTTGATGAAGTGTTTGCACAATGGGGTGTCGCCAGAGAGGTGAAAACGGACAATGGACCTCCGTTCAATGGGCACGAGTTCAGTGCGTTTGCCAAACACCTGGATTTCAATCACAGGAAGATTACACCTCTTTGGCCACAGGCGAATGGCACCATCGAAAGGTTTATGGCCACGCTCAAAAAGACATTCCAGTACGCCACGGCTGAAAAGAAGGACCTGCAAGTGGCCCTCAACGAGGTCCTCAGAGCATATAGGACAACTCCTCATTCAACCACCGGACAGTGCCCCGCAACGCTGATGCTGGGGCGCCCCATGAGGAATCGCATCCCGACGTGGGAAGGGGCCTTGCGAGCAGTGTCACCAATCCGCAGTCATCTAGAAATGATAGCGACTGATAAATGCAACAAAGACAAGATGAAATCATATGCCGATGCCAAAAGAAGAGCGAAATCACACTCCCTGCATGAAGGAGACTACGTGCTTGTCAAGCAAGAGCAACAAAGAAAAACTGACTGTCGATTACGAGATGAACCTTTGCTGGTCACCCAACAGAAGGGTACCATGCTAACTGCGGAATCTGATCAACGGCGAGTTACCCGGAATGTGTTGCAATTTAAGAAGTGTCCTCAAATGGACCTTCAGTGAATGTGACTGAACTACTTACTCCGGAAGTATCCGATCAAGTTGACCAAGAGAGCAATGGTCAGCAGAGCGAATTCCTGATCAACGAGAATACCGGGGTCATGGCTACGCGACCCCGCCGAGATGTCCAGCGACCCAAGAGACTCATTGAGGAGATATGACTTAACACACTGTTCTGTTTGTTTTATTAAGAAAAGGGGAGATTTGTTGTGGTCAGCATTCTAGTAGCTGGGGTGGGTGGAGCCAGATGGGTGGAAGGGAAGAGAAGGAGTGTGGATAGGATGGGGCTAGTTAGAGTAGGGACAGGGTAGAGATAAGAAGTGAGTAATAAAGCTCCTGAATAGTTAAGCACGTGTCTGTCATTATTGTATGAGGGAGACACGACACCTGGAAATGCTATTATATTTTCAGCTGCATGCCGTGCACTTCACTACACATTCTCGTTCGCGCGCCAAGCCTACCTGCTCTAGAGAATATTTTCCTCTTATACCTGTAAGATAATAACATGCATTTATGCCACTGCTCAGCCCACCTCCCCAGTGACCACTCAGAGCATACAACTTCATGTTGCATTTGAGGTAGGTGCTGTGTAATGATACAGGTGGGGGGCAGTGATGACCACTGCTCTACGCATTGTTTTGCTGTAATACTGTTGGAATGTTGATAGAAGCTTTGTTGTTCAAAGGAGTAGAGGTCTGGGGTTTTGGGCATGCAGAAAGGAGTGTCACCTTAGGAGCGTGTTGTTCTTTTTATGTCTTGAATTTTGAGAGTTAATGTGAATAGAATCTTGTGGCATAGTTTGGGAGCACGAAGAGCAAATTAACAGAAGCAACATCGAAGAATCGAATTAGAAAGGGTATGTGGGGAGGAGGAGCGGCAGGGGCACCCTTTCGCTGACGAGGAGGAGGAACAACACCCCACTTCCTGGTTGCCAACAATCCAGAACCAGGAAGACTGCAGCAGCGCTCGAGAGGTTGAGCGGCAGAAAGGGGAGGAGTCGCGTCATCGAGCGGAAGCAGGAAGAATAAGAGGTGCGGGATTAGACCGGACGGTGTGCAAGGACGGAGAGGAGGTAGCGGAGCACCTGGTAGCGGAGGACGGAAGAGAGGAGAACATGAGAGTAGCGGAGGACCGAAGAGAGGAGAGCGTGCTAAGAGCAGCGGAGGACCGAAGAGAGGAGAGCGTGCTAAGAGCAGCGGAGGACCGAAGAGAGGAGAGCGTGCTAAGAGCAGCGGAGGACCGAAGAGAGGAGAGCGTGTTGGGAGCAGCAGAGTCCAACGATCCTGACACTGTTTCCAAACCCGGCGGGCTGAAGGGAGAAGAAGCCACGGGTCCTGCTGCTGCGGTCCGAGAGGTGGGCCGCAGCCCAAGGCAAGTGTTGTTGAAAGGGGCATTCTGGTGGGGTGTGTGGGGAGAAGGGAGATAGTATGTTAGGGGTGGCGGGAGGTAGGGCACGTCCGGAGGTGAGCCTTGCACAGAAACCCCCCCCTTGGTGACGGTAGCACGACCACTTAAAGCTAAGCAGAACAATAATCCCCGGTTGTTTTCTTTTCCATGAGGCTCCAAGAACTGGGATATACATTCGGACAAAACCCCTGAGGCTCCAAGAACCGAGAAAACCCCAAAGAAGAAAAACGAAGACCGGAACAATCCTGACCTGTAGTGTGGTGTTAAAACAATTGGGCTTCATAATAAAAGTGAAACTTAGAACAAAGTCACTACTTGGGTCTCGTGCTCTGTACACTACTATCTTCTGACAAAATATAAAAGAGAAGGCAAGAAACCCAAATAAAGATGAGCCCGAAAGCTACACATATAAAGAAAAGATAGAAGGAAACAAAACATAAGTTAGGAGTGCTGAGAGATAAAGGGCATGAATTTTGAGTGTCCAGAATTTAGTTCTAAGCACATCGGACATAGTATCAGTGTGACGGGCGCAGGCGCAAGGGGCACAGGAGTAATGGGCGATAGGCGTGTCTTTGTTAAGGAATGCTTTATTGCTGCAAAAAGGTAGTCCGTACACGTTTTCCTGGTAGGGACAGTCCTAAGCGGGCAGCGGCTTCTGTTGGTCCTCCTACTCTGGGGCTTGGTGGTTTTACTCCTCCGATAGCCTTCCGGGCTTCGTCGGGGCTTTCATTCGTCAGGGTTCGTCTTGGCTTTCGGCTCTCGGACAAATAAACAAAAGAGGGCAACTCGTGAGATCAGCGTTCTCAACTCTGCAGATGTACGGGAGGGGAGTGAGGAATAAAGAGCAACAACCCGTGAATGGCTACTATATACAAGTGCAGGGAGGGGTAGTGCTCGGGAAAAGGGAACCGGGACAAGGGGATACCACTATCATACAATGGAACCGCCCTTCCATCCCACCCAGCCCCTGATCTTATCACGCACCTGGGCTAGTCACCCCCTCCCCCGGGTGTGTGGCCGGGTGGCTCGTGGGGACGTTGGCCTCCTGGCGTCTCCTCCGTCACAGGTGCCTCTCCTCCTCCGCTCGCAACTCCCTCCTTCCCTCTCGACTCCTCTTCCGTATTTCTCCAACGGCTCCACTCCTCTTCTCTCAGTCTCCCCACGTCCTCTCCTCTCTGGGTGAACAAGCACACCTGGTCTTCCGGAACTTCCGTATTTGACTGCAACACGTTGTCTTGAAGTCCCTCCCACTCATCCTCCGACGGGGAATTAAAGGGCCAAGTACAGCCTTCCTCACTGTGGGAGCCAAGTCCGTAATCGGACCTGCTGAAGTCCGTCTGCTGTGGATGAGAAGAGGGGGGGTTGGTTTGAGAGTTCCTGCAGGGTCCTAGAGTCCCGTACCTAGTTATCGATAAAGTCAAGGGGAGTCTGCATGCCCGCCCCGTTACAATCAGTTACTATTCTTGTATATGATCATTATTTTTGGTTTGGTTATTATTCCTGTACATGATTATTGAATTTTGCTCCCTTTAAGTCATTATGCTCCATCGTCTAGCACATTCTTCGTTCACCCAGGTGTATAAATGATCTGTTAGATGTTCAACATTTGATTCAATGCATTTTAGACTTGACTCTTGTTTTGATTATTGTTTTGGGTACTGGTCATAATTCCTGTATATGATTATTGTATTTACTCCCCTTATCTCTCTATGCTCTATCGCATAGCCCATTCCTACTCGGGAACTGAGGTTATATAGAGCTGTTATGTTTGTACTAGTTGATTCAATGGCCCTTAGATTCCCCAGGTTAGACTAATGTTCTGATTTGTTACCTTTGCCTCAAATTGTAAAGTGCTCTGATATCCTTCGGGATCAAGTTCGCGCAATATAAAACTTTATAAATAAAATGTTATACATGATGAACACCTTAAAACAGTAATATATACAATTGAACCGTCAACATAAATTCATAGAAATAAACTCAATAAAAACCTGTACCTCCAGCTTCGGGAGCCTCATTCATCAGACAGTGCAATTGCGTGCTAAGAGTGCGGATGCTCCATTTGTGTCCAGTGCTGGTGGGGACAGTTTAAATACATCCTTATTGGATCAGTACCTTACTTAGTTTAAAATGCGAGTGCTTATTATATGATCAAAAGAAAGGTAAACATTTCAGGAAACAAAGACCATTATAGAGATGGAAGTGCAGATACTCATTGAGCGATCTAGGACAGTGCATTATGAAAAAGTAAGATGCAAGTGCTGCTTTATAAAATCGAATTTCAAAAATGTAGTGCACTGGTGCCTATGATGAAATCTAGGACAAGTTCTAGGCATGAGAGCAGTGACCATTATAGAGATGAAGGTCCTTCGTGCTCGTTAAGAAGTACATTTTAAGAGTTAAAGTGCAAGTGCTGTTTAGAAATACAGGGTGAAAATCAAGGGCATTGCTCTCTTCTCAGTACTTTGCAAACGGGTCCCTTTTGGGGCCCTGTATTTAGGTCCTTATTTTATAGGCAGAAAGACCCACCGAATGATGAACAATGAGTGTAAAAAAGTTAAAATAATCCATGTTGAAATATATATCTCGCATGCTTCTCTTACTCTTGCATTCCCTAATAGTGTTCGATATTTCCAGGGTGCTGTGTGTCCTTTGGTATACTCAATAATATGCACCACTCGCAAACAGTCGCCAAATCACTTGATCCCACATCAACTGAACACAAGGGAGTCTAGTTGCTAACCCAAAACCAGTGCTCAAGTGGTAGAAATGATATGTCTTTTTATTAAATGCATTAAAAACATATAGCAAAATTAAAAACAAGATACAAAAATCACATAGAAGTTTGAGCTATTGGCGTTGCAAATGATAATGCAATGCCAGTAGCTCAAACTTTCTGTAATGCCAGACCTATTGCATTGCAATGCTTGTTGGTAGTTGGAGCTGGATCCTTTAGAAAGTGATTTACTTCATTGTGATTCTGATTTCTTGCTGCATTCTGGTCCAGTGTCTCTCCTTATGTTGTTCATATTGCACCACCCTTCTCGCTCCTAAGAGAATATCAATTCATGATACTAATGCAACTATTAGTATTCAGAAGGAGGTAGAAGATCACATGCAAATAGATTAGGGTATTTTTGAGACTTCTTCCCTCCTTACTGCTTCCCTTCCCGAAGCTGAAGATATGGAGTGCTCTAAAGTAGTTTATTCATGATCTCTTGAACTATATGTCTTTCTGTTATTACACAAAAATGTTTAGCTCCTGCTAAAAGGAGGGTCTCTGTAGAATATTAAAATATGCTTTAGCATTATCTCACATAAGTTAGCATTCGCAGTGACATTTTGTGTAAGGGTGACATTTTGTATCAAGATCTAAACTAATCCTTTGTCATTTTCGAGAAACGGCCTTCTCTAGGTTATGTTTCTTTGGAGCTAAGTTCTGTTACACTAATGAATGCACTGGTATTAATAGCGAATACCTTCCCTTTAGATGTAAGCCTTCTCCCACTTGTCTAGCGGTGGGCACCGGCAGAGTGATCTTGACAAGTAGATAAGGTGTTCCCGGCCTCCAAATCGAAACTTACTCCTTTGTAATTTACTGTCCAACAGCATCTCCTTGGAACATTCCATGGTGGGCGTGCTGTCATTGGTTTTGAAGTGTACATAATGTAATGTTATGCTTGCTGATGTCAGTCCCTCTGCAGCACTTCTAGCGACTCGGAAGACAGGGCTCTGCTCTGAGTGTACTTTGAATACACTGTTATTGGTTTGTATTCTCTACTTTCTGACCAACTCTTCATTAGTAAGGAAGGCTGAGAGATGGTCGTGAGTGACCCGAGTGACTTCCTTCAAAATGGCTCCAGAACAGGGACATCTAGGTGGAACATCCAAAAGCATTTGTGTCTGTGGCTGAGGTGACACAACTCAAGATTAATAGATTATGGGGGCCCTTGCAAGAAGAGACTGGCTTCTCGCAGCTGCCATCTGAACTCTCGAACTGCTGTCCCTTGGGAACAGGATCTCCTCGGTAGAGGTTCCAAACTGGTCAAGCGAAAAGTGTCTGAATTTTAGAGTACAGAGAGTCACATGTCTTCAGCAAACACCTGGTGAGATTGTTCTGAGTTATTTTGTATTAGGGCTATTGAATTATTGATTAGTTTTTGGTATTGAGAATTTTATTGCACTACATTGGTTGGATTTCTGGTTGGACCTTATAAATAGGCCTAGATTGATTGTATTGGAAAGTTTATTATTTAGATGGTCTCTGACTTTAAGGGACAATGAGCAAACTAATTAAATGTATTTCGCAGTGTTGCTGTTGCTGTTTCATGAGTTCACGTTTGGATGAGTCCCAACCAGTCCTGTTGAGGGTAGTCCTCCATAGAAGATGACAACATATGGGACAGGTATGAACTTGTAGAACAGACTATGGCATCGATATACTAAGGGAAATGCGGATTTGAGATGTCTGGTGGACGATTCATTTGATCTAGATAAAGTTCAATATTTGCAGTGATGTTTGTTTGAGGAAAAAGGTCAGACAAGTGATGTGGGACAGTTTCAATAAATCGGAAAAACATGTTACAATATTAGTATCAAAAGAACAAAAAGAGAGGGAACGAGAACAGAAAAAGGGAGTGTTGCAGAAAGCCAAAGCATATGACCAAATAAAACAAACTGAAAGTATTGAATGTATGGACAGAAAGTTTGGAATGACCACTAACAAGACATACGTGACAAAAGGACAGGGATGAGGTATTAAAAAGACTACTGGAGAATCCCCCACCAAATGTCCCACAGGTTTCCAAACCTGCCCCACAGGCACAAAATGTACCACTACAGATGGGTCAGAAGGGAAATGCACCTCTAGTACCCGTTCCAAATGTACCAATTCTTCCTTTTTTATTACCAGGTAAGCATCTGCCTGTCACATCTAGACCAATAATCAACCGCCTGCTGTTCAATAGCAGTCACAAGCAGGACAAGCGACACCTGCACCAAATGTACTGACTATCCCTCAGGTACATTTTCTACCTAGGCTAGTGACTGGACAAACCGCCTCTGCATCCCAATCAGCTGGAAACACACCTGCCCCACCTTTGATTCACATGCATAGTGGTAATTTGAGAGATAGGAGTGGGAGTTGGAGGGAGAGACCTAATACCAGATATAGATCACAGAGAGCTGACTTACAAGAACTAAAACAGATAGCCATAGATGGATGGATGACATAAATAATGCCACCATGAATACTGTTATGTATGCAACAGTAGATAGGTTTGATGCTTTTCAGCAAAATTTACTCATTCAATATATTACTGAAAGGATAGAGGACTGTTGTATATGGTGTAATAAAAATACCCCCACAAGTGGTGTTCCAATTGTGGCATGATATGCAAGGTCACATGATCCCTTCCCCAGATATTCCCTTGACTGTTGCAAATTGTTTGCATTGGAGTGTTAAGATTGGAAGAATATATCAAGAAATTAATGAGGAATAGCCCATCAGGGAAATACACTCCCGCCCTGCACTCCTTGCTGCTGCTGGTTTTCCTGTTCAGAACCCCATTCCCCAATTCAGCCATACTCCCTGGAGTAGGCATAAATTAATGGCAATAAAGAAAGATTTGCCAGACTTTAGGAAAAACCCAAAGGGGTTTTATGAAGCCCTGGAGCCAGCTACTAAATTATGTTTAATGACATTCAAGGACTTGGATCTATTTTTTGATGCCCTACTCCCTAGAGAAATATCGAAGGGAATACATAGACATGATGATTTATCACACTTTGGGCATGCCAGGGGGCATTTATTTTTAAAATGTAGACACAAAGAGAAGGCAAGGAGACCGACCAGATCTACTTATACTTGATTTACTTGATCGTATAATTGCTAAATTGCTATTAATAATACCAAGGGAAGACATAAATTGGGATAAAATACAGGTTGTGAACAAAAGCCTACAGAAGAAGTCTCCAATTATTTTTGGGATGGAGGAAATATTTAGGGCTCAGAGTGGGCAGGATTCGGCAACTGTCACAAGGAAAAGAATGTTTGCTGACAAATGTGTGAATAATTTGATGAAAGAATTAGGAGAGATGATTAAAGTATCATAGAGCACCTGGCCAACTAAAGAACCTGCAGATCTTTTGGTAATGGCTACATATTATGAGAATTATCTGAAAATGAATAAAGATAAGAATGATAAGAAAATGAAAGAATTCAAAACAAAGGTTTTGCTACAGAAAGCCTTCCCAGAAAGGGGAAGACAAAGGAGTGTGGGAATGTCAGGGGAGGAGGTTTTGGAAGAGGGGTGGCAGAGCCTCATCAGCTCCTGCGCCACAACACAGAGCAGGATTAGGCAAAAATCAGTGTGCCTATTGCTTCCAGGAGGGTCATTGGAATAATGAATGCCTTAGCCTACATGACCAACCAATGGGGGTCGAGAGGAAGAGGTAGTTTGGGACCAAGGGGTACAGGGAGAAGTGGCACAAATAGGCAAGATTTCGCCCAGCATGAGAATGACAATAGATGTCAGAAATATTTTGATGGCCAACAAATTGACAGAAGTTTCTATAATTAAGATTATACTGACATTGATTACAATACCTTTGAGTATTTGCAATAGGACAGCAATGGTAAAGGTGGAAAGAGGGTCATGATTCCAGTTAATCAAGCAGGCCCGTATGTCACCCTGGGTATAAAAGGGAGAAGTATGTGACTTCCTTGTTGATATGGGTGCAAATCACACCTCTGTGGATTATGACTAATTTCCGTGGGCTTCCCTCTCTGGCAGAATTAATACATCATTGGGATTCTCGGGTTTCCCAATCCAGAACCCCATCTCCAAACCCCTAGATGGTAGATCCCTTCGCCACCTCTGCCCCATTTGTGCTCACTAAAAATGTTGCTGAGAACTTATTAGGTCTTGACCTATTGAAAAGACTGAATGCTAACATTTATTGTTCTCCTGATGCTGTTTTTATCTCAATGGCTTCTGAGAACTTTAGCAAATGTTTTACAATGATAGATGTTACTCACCTACCACCTGAATTACAGGCAATTGATAAACAGTCTGGGCTTCAGAAGTTAATGATATTGGTAAAATGGACATAGAATCCATAGAAATGACTGTTAAACAAGGTGTTTCTCTACCTCGTATTCCTCAATACAAAATATCCCGGTAGGGAGAGGAATGTCTAAAAGATGCTATCTCTGATTTAATATATAAGGGTGTAATAAAAGAAACATGATAGCCCATGTAACAGTCTTATACTTCCTGTTCTTAAAAAAACACAGAGATAATACCTGATCCATACAGATTAGTGATTGATCTTTGAGCCATTAAAAAAGTTGTAGTACCCCAATATCCTGTTGCTCCTGACACAAATTATATTTTTACCATGATTCCGTCTTCAACCAAATATTTTACTGTGCTTGATTAAAAAAATTATTCTTTTAGTGTGCCCATTGCTAAAGGAAGTCAATACCTTTTTTCATTTTCATTCAAAGGGTATTCCTCTCAATTTACTTGAGCTCCCCAAGGGTATACAGACATCCTAGCATATACCGTCAAGCTTTGAAGAAACAATTAGACCTTTTTACCACTTCACAAGGCTCTGTATTACTCCAATACAACGATGACCTATTAAATGCCTCAGATACATAGGAATGTTGTATGGAGACAACAGATTTGTAATGTTATATAACAATTATAGGGGTTTCCTTTCTGTGGTTATTTCATTATCATTATATACTAAATCAGACCAATAGAGCAAGACACCTGTTATGAGACAAGTTTTAGTTTCAAGTATCCTCAGTAACACATATACCTTCAGACCAGAGATTGTATCAAAAATGTCACATTTATTAAAAAAGAAGAAAAAAGCATTTATATTAAAGGATTCAAACAATTTCACATAAGCATTATTATATCATAGAAATACATGCATATACTCTTTCTTCCAAGTGTTGCAATATAAAAACATATAAAGACAAGTAAAAAAGCCAGTGTTGTCGACGCGTTTCAGTGCTTAGTTGGGTAGAACACCTTCTTCAGGACTATGTTTAAAAACTTCATAAATCTAAAAGAAATATATATGGCATGACATTAGTACAGGGTACATGAGGATTTTTTTAACAGAAACACTTTTGGTCTAAATTCATACAGGGTCAAAACTACTAGTGGTCAAATTGTCTTACTCTTAAAGCATTTTCAATTTGCTATGCCAGTCTTGATCCTGGAGTGGACTATTCCTTAGTTTGTATATTCACCTCAGCTTGACCATCTGAAGAATCTTAAAATAACAATAATACTTGATTTAGCACATGGTTCTCTATGTAGTTCATATATTATTTCTTTACGAGCACCAATCCTTACTTGATAGTGATGTAGTACTAGATGGAGACTTCTCCAAGCGCCTGCGTTTTATCTAGGTCGCCTCGAGATATACAGGAACCTTCTTACAAGTTAATTTGAATTGCTTGTTTCTTTGAAGGAAATTTAGGCGGGCTTCTCACCTGCAAGCAAAATTCAACAGGCAAGGTCGATTACCGTGTCTGATTTTGAGTATATTTACGTGCATACAGTCACATTAATATCAACAAGCACTTAGCCAGTGCTTCGTATTATTATTTTCGAGAGCCTAAACGCGCTTAACTCGTGGCTACAGGATTATAGCGCGATATAATTAGAGTGCCTTGGTTAGTTTCTATTAAACTGCACAAAGGATGGTGGCTATATCGTTTATGCCTAGTTATATTAGTAGTAGTTATTCGTGTTAAGGTTGTGCTAAGATTACAGGTACAAATACAACCTCCAGATAATGTGTTCGTGGTCTAAAGTCTTAAAATACGGGATTAATATAAATGTTAGGCACATATTAATTAGAAAGTGTTCCAAAGGCTCTGTTTAAGTCATGATAGCAGAGCATTGCAGCCAATATGGAGATTATTTAGCACAAAAACAGCTACTTGATGCACTATTTTTAGTTTGAGTATAGCGGTGGTATTTAGCAAAATAGATGAGGGGTAGGCTATGGCTAGGCAGCCAGAGAATTATTTCTCAGGACACGGGTATGAAGCTCCGCGTTCGTGGGCAGAGTCTTACCTGGATTAAATTCCTTCCACGCGGTCCGCCTGGTCTCCCCGGTCTCCAGAGTCGGTATGGAGGCCGGGGCACGGAAGTTGTATTTATACGCGTTCAAAGAGCGGTAAGCGTGATAACTAGATCCACCTGTTATTGATTAGGTGTAGTGATGGAACAACCGCGCCATTTTGGTAGTTTTTCATTATCGACTTTAAGACTCCGAAAGTAAAAAAGGACTTGGATAGGTGCCGATTCGTTGTCAGAGTAACGCATGGAATGCGTTGGTGTCCGAAAGTGAAAACGGACTTAGTTTTCCGTCGATGCCATTGTCGCAGTTTATCAAAACAATGGCATCGACGGAAAACTAAGTCCGTTTTCACTTTCGGACACCAACGCATTCCATGCGTTACTCTGACAACGAATCGGCACCTATCCAAGTCCTTTTTTACTTTCGGAGTCTTAAAGTCGATAATGAAAAACTACCAAAATGGCGCGGTTGTTCCATCACTACACCTAATCAATAACAGGTGGATCTAGTTATCACGCTTACCGCTCTTTGAACGCGTATAAATACAACTTCCGTGCCCCGGCCTCCATACCGACTCTGGAGACCGGGGAGACCAGGCGGACCGCGCGGAAGGAATTTAATCCAGGTAAGACTCTGCCCACGAACACGGAGCTTCATACCCGTGTCCTGAGAAATAATTCTCTGGCTGCCTAGCCATAGCCTACCCCTCATCTATTTTGCTAAATACCACCGCTATACTCAAACTAAAAATAGTGCATCAAGTAGCCGTTTTTGTGCTAAATAATCTCCATATTGGCTGCAATGCTCTGCTATCATGACTTAAACAGAGCCTTTGGAACACTTTCTAATTAATATGTGCCTAACATTTATATTACTCCCGTATTTTAAGTCTTTAGACCACGAACACATTATATGGAGGTTGTATTTGTACCTGTAATCTTAGCACAACCTTAACACGAATAACTACTACTAATATAACTAGGCATAAACGATATAGCCACCATCCTTTGTGCAGTTTAATAGAAACTAACCAAGGCACTCTAATTATATCGCGCTATAATCCTGTAGCCACGAGTTAAGCGCTTTTAGGCTCTCGAAAATAATAATACGAAGCACTGGCTAAGTGCTTGTTGATATTAATGTGACTGTATGCGCGTAAATATACTCAAAATCAGACACGGTAATCGAACTTGCCTGTTGAATTTCGCTTGCAGGTGAGAAGCCCGCCTAAATTTCCTTCAAAGAAACAAGCAATTCAAATTAACTTGTAAGAAGGTTCCTGTATATCTCGAGGCGACCTAGATAAAACGCAGGCGCTTGGAGAAGTCTCCATCTAGTACTACATCACTATCAAGTAAGCATTGGTGCTCGTAAAGAAATAATATATGAACTACATAGAGAACCATGTGCTAAATCAAGTATTATTGTTATTTTAAGATTCTTCAGATGGTCAAGCTGAGGTGAATATACAAACTAAGGAATAGTCCACTCCAGGATCAAGACTGGCATAGCAAATTGAAAATGCTTTAAGAGTAAGACAATTTGACCACTAGTAGTTTTGACCCTGTATGAATTTAGACCAAAAGTGTTTCTGTTAAAAAAATCCTCATGTACCCTGTACTAATGTCATGCCATATATATTTCTTTTAGATTTATGAAGTTTTTAAACATAGTCCTGAAGAAGGTGTTCTACCCAACTAAGCACCGAAACGCGTCGACAACACTGGCTTTTTTACTTGTCTTTATATGTTTTTATATTGCAACACTTGGAAGAAAGAGTATATGCATGTATTTCTATGATATAATAATGCTTATGTGAAATTGTTTGAATCCTTTAATATAAATGCTTTTTTCTTCTTTTTTAATAAATGTGACATTTTTGATACAATCTCTGGTCTGAAGGTATATGTGTTACTGAGGATACTTGAAACTAAAACTTGTCTCATAACAGGTGTCTTGCTCTATTGGTCTGATTTAGTATATAATGATAATGAAATAACCACAGAAAGGAAACCCCCTTTTTTGGTGTCACTATTTCCTAGTCCTTTCTGGGTTTGTTCGGGAAAACTCTCTCCTGTTTTTCACCATATAACAATTATAGAGCACAGCTTTCACTCCAAGGAGCATCATGGGGCTATACGGAACCCTACAATAGGTACAGAAAGTAACACAGAGATCAGAGCAGTGAGATGCATAAGGCCTCTGTGGCACCAAAAATCCAGGTTTTCAGGGCTTTTCTGAAATTTAGTTCTGTCTGAATGAAACGAAGATGGCTGGGAAGAAGATTCCAGGGTTTGGTCCCCAGGACAGCAACTGATTTGCCACCCTTCGTGGAACACCTAAAGCTGGGGGCTTAAGGAGATTTGCTGACGAAGATCTGAGGGGGCGCAGCGGCACCTATTTGTGCACCTAGACCGTATGTATTTGGGTCCTGATGGTCTAAAGGCTCTGTAGGTAATTAACAGGATCTTGAAAATAATTATTTTAAGGATGAGTAGCCAATATAACGGGCTGCTGAGGGTGAGGAGCCCCGTGGCCATTTCAGGGCTAAACATGCAGCTGCATATTGGACGATCTGTGGTTTGTTCAGAACAGGTTTATTAGTCCCTGCATATAAGCTGTTACAATAATCCAATCTTGACGTAATTAGGGCTACTGCCACTGCCTCTGGTTCTGACTATGCAGGGGAGTAGGTCAAAGCATTTTTTAAGGGACTTTATCAAGTGAAAGCACTTGCCTGCCACAGCTAGAGCTGGTGGACAAAAAGATAGTAAGGTATCAAATTTCACTCCTAGATTCTTTACTACGTTTACAGTATTGGGAGGAGGAGAGATATCTTTGGCCCACCATAGGCAGGGCGAAAAAGTGTTGGATTTTCCTAGTGGCATGATCTCTAATTTCTGAGCCTTACATTTCAAATGATTCTCTTCCATCCATTAAAATACAGCTATGAGGCACAGTTGGAGATTCTCTTCAGCCTTAGTGGAGTCTTTGTCTAACACCAGAATTAGCTGAGTATCATCAGCATATGAGATGGTCTCGATGTTGATCGATGATATCAGGTTAATGAGGGGATCCATATCAACATTAAACAGCACTAGGCTTTGAGCAGAGCCCAGCGGAACACCAGAATATAAGCGTTTTTCTGCTGACTGATAGTGGCCAAGAGTGACTACTTGTCTCTGATTGGACAAAAAAGATTTCAACCAAGCGAAGACCAGGTGGGAGATGCTATATGTTTTAAGACGGTCCAGTAAAATGTCATGGGAGACCTTATCAAATGCAACTGAAAGAGCTAATAAAATCAGCACAGTGTTTTTTCCTTGATCTAAGGCGGATTTGAGAGTTTCCATGGTGTGTAGGCACGTCGATTCAGTTGAATGCTTAGGCCTGAAATCTGATTGGCTAGGATGCAGAATTGTGGTCTCTTCTAAACAAGAGATCATAGATATTGACCAATTTCTCAGGGATTTTTCAGAGGGAATGAAGCAGGGAGATAGGACGGAGATTTGAGGGAGTTGTAGGGTCGACTAGTTGTTTTTTACAAAGGGGTTTAACTGCCATGATTTTCCATTCCATAGGTACTCTCGCTAGTGAGAGTGAGGAATTTATTATCTTATTGATAACTGGGTTGATGATGTCAATAATAGCATGCAAAACCACTGGGGGGCAGGGGTCAAACGGCGACCCTGACTTAAAGGAAAGAATGGCTTGGCGTGACTGTTCCAAACTAATGGTTTGGAAAAATTGGGAAGTAGGTCTGTCACCCACATAGTTAGAAGATACCTCTATGGAAGATGAGGGGGATATCTTAAAATCTTTTTGTAAAATTAGAATTTTCTGTACAAAAAATCGGCACTTTGATTGCAGAGGATCTGTGATGGCGGAATATCTTGTTTGAGTATTTTAGGGTGGGTAAAGGATTTCACTATTTAAAAAATATTTTATTGGTCCATCAGCAAACCTGAGTGAATTAGTAAAGTAGGATTTCTTTTCAACTCTAATATGTTGTTTTGAGAGCCATTTTGTTGCAACATTTAACACTCTTTGGACATAAGTATCTAAAATGGAATATTGTCAACAGGAGGTTGCCTATTTAGGTCACCTCCTGACAAAGGGGGCGGGGGGAGGGGGGTAGAAGACTGCACCCACAAATAATGTATTTGGTACAGAAAATAAAACATCCCTAGACCCAATCTGATGTTCACGCCTTTATAGGTATGACTTCCTTTGCAGGCAATGGATACCTAACTTCTCTTTAATTATAAAACATTTGCTTGCTCTAACATCGAAGAATATTGGTTACCCACTCCCTTGGACATATAAGTGTTAGCATGCTTTTCAACAACTAAAGACTGCCTTATGCAATGCACCTGCTTAGAGTATCCCGGATTATGCCAAGGTATTCTGCTTGATGTGCATAAAAAAGATGGCTGTGCTTTGTCTGTTGTGGCACAATCCCCTTAGGGGAGGAATAGACCTTCTGCCTATTTTTCCTCCTCATTGGATCCAGTAGCTAAGGCTTTTCCAAATTGTTTGCACACAGTAGCAGCTGCTGCGGTCAGACAATCTGAAATACATGTTATAGGTTGCAATTTGACAGTTATGGTGCTGCATGCCATGCATGTGCTACTAAACAAAACTCAGACCCTGCAACTGACCAGTACAAGCGTAACAGGGTCTGAGTTAACACTTTTTGCTCCAAATATCATTCTGAAGCGGTGCAATGTTTTGAACCCAGCTACATTGCTGCCCCTACCCAGTGATTCAGGAGAATAACACCATGATTGTATGTCCACCACTGAAGAAAAGACCAAGGGATGGGTAGATCTGACAGATACTCTTATATCTGACCCACAGGGAGAGTTGTTTGTACAAACACTGCTGCATATGCCATCACCACTTTGAAACAGTAGTAGAGTTATGTAAAATACCTCAAATGTCAGCACAAGCAGCAGAAGAGTTTGCCCTCACATGGGCATGTGAATTGAGTAAAGATCTGATATACCAACAGCAAGTATGTCTTTGGCGTTGGCCACTTATTTGGGTGATTATGGAAAGAAAGAGGTTTCTTGACCTCACATGGTATTAAAATACAGCATGGGGAATTATTAGTAAAATTATTGGATGCCCTGATGTTACCCCAAAAACTGCCATTGTTAAATGCAGTGGCCATAAAAAGGTTATTGATAAAATAGTTCAGGGAAATGCTTTTGCAGTTGAAATAGCCAAGCATACAGCCAGATCTAAATATAGTTTAATGTATGTTACAGGACCAGCTAGATGTGTCCTTGAAGTACCAGTGTTTAACAATACCTTAGAATGTGTTAGAGAGATACAAAGGGAAGCTACCATGGAAGGGAAAGAGACATGGCAGATGATACCGGGTGTTGGGTATGTCACGACTTGTGATGTTCTTACGAGTTCTGGCATGTTCGGTTCTCAACTTCGGTTCTTGAGTGTTCTGGTCTGTCCGAGGTAAGGGCAACCCTTTATGGTAGCCACAGTGATGCCGACAATGAAAAGCCAGAGCAGACTGTGCCTTCCAAAAGGAGTCCCAAGAGCAAAAACCCCATAGGGGAAATGTCTGCTGAAGGCGGAGACTCCAAGAGTGGAAAGGAAGGAAAAAACCTTCAAATAAAAGCAAACAACAGCAAGGAGTGGAGAATAGAAGGCAAGAATTCCAAATCGGAGTGGAAGGTTTCAAGGAATCCAAACTGAAACAGAAAGCGCCAACTGGAAACAAAAGTGCGTCAACAGGAAGCAAAAATACACCAGGCAGAAGCAAAGGTCACCAACAGGAGCGAGGACACACAAGCTGGAGCAAGGAGTGTTGCAACGCAAGGCAATGAAGGATTCAGCCCCTAAAAATACCCATAGGCAGGAAGTGCTATAACAGGAAGTGATGTAACAGGAAGTGATGTAAAAGGAAATAATTAGTTGCCATCTTGGATAGGGAAAAGTAAATATAAGGAATAGGAAAGGTCACCATCTCTGAAAGGGTTAAACAAAGAACTTTCCCAAGGCCCTCTGGGAAACAGGGCTGGGGACTCACGGGAAGAAGTAACAAGATGTCACCAGGAGAATATACTGGAAGCTGCAGTGAAATATGCAAAACAAAAGGTGAGTGAAAATATACCCCATAGAAGTACTGGAAGCAGCAGCTTCAATTTTGGAGCTGCAGTGTTCCTACTGGGCATTAATGAGTATTAACGGGCCGCCGCGTGTTACAGAGTGTAACAGCGATGCTGAAACTGCGGGCTGCCATTCAGCATCGCAACGTGCCAGAGAAGATGGAAGCACAACTGGGGCACGCAGGCTGCACCGCAGCCCCCGTGATGATGAAGTGAGCAGCGCCGCAGGCTGAGCCATGGCCTGCGGCGCATCAGGGTAGATTTGTCAAAAAGCAAAGATGGAGGCTTCCTTATTGTTATGTTAATGCTATTGTTACCATGCGACATTGGGCCACACTTCTTTGGCAAAGTGATGGACCTGGTCTGCTAAGGCTTGCAGATAAGGTAAAAGTTTCATGTTGTCCACCATCCACAGGCTACTGGCCTAGTGGAAAGATACAATGGTATCTTGAAAGTGAAACTGGGGAAGATATGCGCTGAAACAAAACTGAAATTGCCTGAAGCCCTACCAATAGCATTGCTTTCCATTCGCACCACTGCACACTCGAAAATGGGGTTATCTCCTTATAAAATTGTCATGGGGAGGCCTGCAAAGGTATGGGGGCGTACCTAGACAAAAGACATTTTCTGAAATCGAATATCCCTTGCTGGTTGACTATTGTGAACAATTGACAAAAGATTTGCTTCTCATTCATCAGCAGGTCAAGGACAGTCTTCCATTTTACCTCGAAGGAGCCGGACATCTACTGAGGGCGGGAGATTGGGTCTTGATCTGAAGCTTCCAAAGAAAATCTAGGCTTGAGTCTCACCAAAAAGGGCCGGTGCAAGTGCTACTTGCAACTCAGACTGATGTCAAGTACATGGGACACAAGCACTGGATACATGCCAGCCATGTCAAGAAAGCTCCATTGCATTTGTCCTATGATCAATGCATGAAGCAAGGGATTCCTGATTTGGAATGTGAACAAATTCCACAGTAAGTACCTTTTAATGATAGCGAACTGGTTGAAGAAGGAAAAGTAGCACATCCATTG